>NC_043959.1:13982303-14189803 GCF_902148855.1 Sphaeramia orbicularis | reverse complement strand
ACGTCTAAAGAAAATTAAGCACAATTTTAACAATATTCTGTCTGTTCCTCAGTGTTTAGTGTCTTTGTAGATCTGATCCATAATGCACATGGAGAAATAAGCTGAGGCAGAATATTGTTAAAATTGCACTTATTTTTCTTAAGAAATTTCAGTTTTTTCAGGTTATTCACATCTTTTTTGTTCTGTTTTCTTTTGTTTTTTCTTTTTTTTTTCCTCATTTCTTTTTTTTTTTCCCCAACCTTTCTTTATTTGGAGTTTTGTATCTTTTTTGTTTGAATAGTTTATAAAAGTAAGTGTTTTCTTAATTTAATGGGGTTGTTTTGCACTAAAACAAAGACAAAAATCTGGAGTTGTCATTATTCATAGGTTATTCTGTTATTATTTTACTGGTTCGGTCCACTGGAGATCAAATCGGGCTGAATGATGAACCTGAAAGAAAATGAGTTTGAGACCCCTGCTTTAGATAATACACAGACACAATTTGCTATGGTTCGGTACTGCAGCTGGATTATATGTAAAATCAACCAAAGAAAAGCACAGAACTGAAATAATAATAATGCACTCTAAGGCCAATAAAATACTGTATGAATGGATGAAATAAAGCAGATACTTAGACCCGGGGTGTCCAGCCCTGGTCCTGTAGATCTACTACCCCGCATGTTCTAGATGTTTCCTCTTCCAGTCCACCTGACGGTCCTTATCAGTCTTCTGCAGAGCTTAATGTTAGGCTTATCATTTGAATCAGGTGTGTTGGAAGAGGTATACGTCTTATACATGCAGGATTTAGTAGATCTGCAGGACCAGGGTTGGTGACCCCTGATTTAGGTCATATCCACTACACTGAATATTTACACTATGGTGTGAATACACATATGGAAGCATATTGCATTCACACAAAGAATAAAATTTGGCTCTGTTTTTCTGAATTAACAAGATAATTATCTTGTAAAAACACAACCAAATTTTTATTTTTTCAGAAAGCACTATCTCATTAATTCAGAAAAACAGAGCCATTTTTTAAAAACTCATTTTTTCTTGTAATAACGAGATAATTATCTCATTAATTCAGAAAAACAGAACCGAATTTAATTTTTTGTGTGAATGCAATACACTTTCGTAGTTATGGATCACTTATTGATTTATGTTGATGAGTATTGTTAAAGTGGGAACAGTCTAAGTGCCTTCATTTAAAAAAAAAAAAAAAAAATCCTAACTCCATCAGTTTTGTCTTTTTTTTTGTTAATTTTTGCTCTTTATCCTCATTTTTAAACTTTTGGTACTAACTAAAATTTCACACACTAATTCTGACTCAAATCAGTTGATGTGATGTGTTTACAAAAAAATAAACAATAATTGTGCATTTGTGTTACACTACCAAGTCACACTGTGAAGTCAATATGTTGTGTGATTGTCAAATGGGAACAAATGGGAGACAATAACCTGCTGGAAACACTTAAGACTTGTTGATGTAGATGTTTTTTGTTGAACACATAGTTCCTCCAAACTGGTCGACTGAGCCCAAACTATGAATAGAAATCTAACTAAACTGAATTCCACACTTGGCGACTTCCTCTTCATACTTGAGGTTGTCGAGGGTGTAAACCCTAAGTAATATTTTGGTGTAACCTCAGGAAACTGTGTCATGGAGTTGGTCGGATAGTTTCTAAACAAAACACAGAGAGGTCAAACTGTGTGCTGAAATAAATGCCACATTGAGAGGAATGTTTTCATAGACGGAAGGTTTGTACAGTGTTTTCACTCACTTAATATGAGTGGGTTTTATTGGCAGCTTTATCTTATACCTTATACCTTATACCAGGGCTCTCAAACTCATTTTCTGTCAGGTTCCACATTCAGCCCGATTTGATCTCCAGTGGGCCGAACCAGTAAAATAATAACAGAATAACCTATGAATAATGACAACTCCAGATTTTTGTCTGTTTTGGTGCAAAAACCCCATTAAATTATGAAAATACTTACTTTTAAAAACTATGCAAACAAAAAAGATGTGAATAACCTGAAAAAACTGAAATTTCTTAAGAAAAATAAGTGCAATTTTAATAATATTCTGCCTCAACTTATCATTTCTACACGTGAATTATGGATCGAATCTACAAAGACACTAAACACTGAGTAACAGGCAGACAATAGTTCAAATTATGCTTAATTTTCTTTAGACATTTCAAGTTGTTCATATTTGTTCAGGTTATTCACATTTTATTGTTATGGGATAGTTTGTAAATGTAAATATTTTCATAATTTAATGTTATTTTTTGCACTAAAACAAAAACAAAAATTTGAAGTTGTCATTATTTATAGACATAATGTAATATTTTTTTCACATCAAACCAAGAAGAAATTATGGAGTCATTATTTCTTGCAGGTTATTATTATTATTTTACTTGAGATCATATTGAACCTGAACTAAAATGAGTTCCACAGCATTGACTGTGGAATTTTTGCTCTTCACAAATTCATCCCACGGGCCGGATCGGAACCTTTGGTGGGGCCACATTTGGGCCCCAGGATGCATGTTTGAGACCCCTGCCTTATACTGTATATGTACTGTGAGTATGAGAAGCCCATATCTGTAAATACAAAAAAATAAGCAGAAACTGAGTGCACCTCAGTTTCTTTGTCTAATTCTCTTTGCTTTACTCTGATGCACTCGGTCTGTTGTGTGGATTTGTTGCTGGTGTTATTTGTGCTGTTGTTGTTTATGATATTCTGTTCATGTTTTCTTTTCTTATATTTCTCATTTAATGGGTCTCATTTATTACCTCCGCCAAGGAGGTCATGTTTTTTGCCAGCGTTGGTTTGTCTGTCTGTCTGTCTGTCTGTCTGTCTCTCTGTCTGTCTGTCTCTCTGTCTGTCTGTCTGTCTGTCTGTCTGTCTGTCTGTCTCTCTGTCTGTCTGTCTGTCTGTCTGGCTGTCTGTCTGGCTGTCTGGCTGTGTGCAAAATAACTCAAAAAGTTATGGACGGATTTGGATGAAAATTTCAGGAAGTGTTGATACTGGCACAAGGAACAAATGATTAAATTTTGGTGGTGATCGGTGGCAGCAGACACTGATCTGCCTTGGTGGAGGTCTGCGCTCTCCGAGTGCTTTTCTTGTTTTATTTTATTTTCAATGATTTTTTTGCTCAGTTTACTCAGTTCTTGTCCTAGTTATTGTTATCATCATAATTATCACCATGGTTTAAATCAGGAGTCTCAAACTCATTTTCTTTCAGGTTCCACATTCAGCCCGATTTGACCTCCAGTGGGCTGGACCAGTAAAATAACAGCATAAAAACCTATAAATAATGACAAGTCCCAATTTTTGTCTTTGTTTTAGTGCAGAAAAAAAACAGTAAATTATGAAAATACTTACTTTTATAAACTATCCAAACAAAAAAAGATGTGAATAACCTGAAAAAACTGAAATTTCTTATGAAAAATAAGTGAAATTTCAACAATATTCTGCCTCAACTTATCATTTCTCCATGTGCATTATGGATCAGAACTGCAAAGACACTAAACACTGAGGAACAGGGAGAAAATAGTTAAAATTGTGCTGAATTTTCTTTAGATATTTCAGTTTGTTCCTATTTGTTCAGGTTATTCACATTTTATTGTTACAGGGTAGTTTGTAAAAATAAATATTTTCATAATTTAATGTTATTTTTTGCACTAAAACAAAGACAAAAAATTTGAAGTTGTCATTATTTATAGGTATAGTGTAATTTTTTAATTAATTAATTTATTTTTTTTTTTTTTTCTCACATCAAACTGAGAAGAAAATATGGAGTCATTATTTTTTGTAGGTTTTTATGTTATTATTTGACTGTAGATCATATTGTTCTGTATGTGGAACCTGGACTAAAATCAGTTCAACAGCCTTGACTGGAATTTTTACACTTTTTAAATTAATCCCATTGGCTGCATGTTTGAGACCCCTGACTTATAGTATTATTCAGTGAAAAGTGTACCTGTAGATAAGCCTTTACTCACATTTATTCAGTTAATGTATGTAGATGTGTTTTAAAAATAACTCTCATGGTATAGAAAAACGAGTTTTTTTTGTTTTTTTTTTACATCCTCTCCCTAAAATGTAGATTACATCATGGCTGAAAGGCGGAGTGTGAGGAAGGAAGCAGAGTGGGCGGGATTGCGGTAACACTCCGTTGTGATTGGCTGCTTGTACATGTACCACGAGACGCAAAGTGTTTAAATAGCCAATCAGGGGTCCGTTTTATCGTATGTCTAGTAGTAGCCGCGCGCTCCCGGGTCTCTCTGGTGGAAGTCCGTGTTCGAGTGACACCTCGTCTCTGCTCTTACCTTCCCTTAAACCAAGTACCATGGAGGAAATAAGTAGTTGACGTTTCCTGCTGCAACCTTCTCTTTTAAGTTTTCTTCCCGTCTGATCACTGAGTCACTGAATTCGCTTTTTTGACGTTTTCATCTTCTGACGACTTTTGTTAACGAGCTCTCGCGCACCCCCACGGAAACATGAAGTACATCATCGGCATCGGCGGGTGAGTGTTAGCCGGATGAATGAGCTAAGCTAGCTGCTAACTTAGCTTCATGCTAGGCCCCGACACACGTGGGGAGGGCGGTCATGACATCCGCTTTTTTAGTCTGCCCTCCTCTTGGGCTGCTGTCGATGTCTATTTGTTCTCTCAAATCTCTACGTGTCCATTTTATAATTGAAGCATGTGTTTAAGCATCTTTGTTATTTACACGGCGGTACGACGAAGCTAGCGGCTATTGGAGTGCAATAGGAAAGTACCGCATGACCCACCCTTGTTAGCATCCTGTAGGAGTGTAAGAACGACAAAAAGCTACTTAAACACGTGTATGTAGCCCGTGTTAACGGCTGTGATTGTGACTGTTGTTGGGTGATTTTGTACAGATGGTAAATGTAAATAAACAAATGGCTTGACCACGTAAATGCCAAACCTAGCCACCTGATACAGTTTTAATACAAAGTCTAATCACTGACTTTGCAGCTTTCCAACTTGTGATCTGAGTAATCCTGACCTATATACTGTTTTTCCTTGCAGCGTAACCAACGGAGGGAAAACCACCCTCACTAACAGACTGATAAAGAACCTGCCCAACTGTTGTGTTGTCCATCAGGATGACTTCTTCAAGGTGAGTCCCCATAGCCACTGCAGAAGTATAGCTGTAAATTTAAGAAGGGTTACTCTCAGTAACGCAGGTTAGCGGGGTGCAACACATTGATGTTTGTGTTATTAGATATATATTTATATATCTATACTAAGCAAGTGTGTAAGAGCACCATCAGAGCCTTCCATGTAGCCACTCTAGTGGAATGTACCTGGGTACATCTCATCCATGTATGTTTCAGCCCCAAGATCAGATTGAAGTTGATGAAGATGGCTTTAAGCAGTACGATGGTAAGCATGGGTTTTCAATGGAAGGGTATGTGTGTGTGTGGCTGGGTGATCAAGACAAATAGTGACCCATATGTCCTATGTCTTTATTTACATTCTTGGTTAAAGTACTGCCATATATTTCAGTATATTGTTGTTTTACCTAATTTTGCTTATGTATATTTTGATTAAGCCTTTTATTATTATTATAATAGTTGTTTTGATTTACATTTATTGAGACTCCCAGCTCTGTGTGTTCAGTGCTGCAGTGTGGTGACTGTTGTAATCTGCATGTTATGTGTATATAACTTGACTTGAATGCCAAACATGTTTCTCATTTATATTTTTTACAATTTTCTACACTTTTCCTACTCTCCCTCCCCTCCACTTTTTTTTGTTAACCTCCATCAGTCATCACAGCTTTGGACATGGATGCGATGATGAGTACCATTTATGCGTGGTTGGAGAACCCGGTGAAGTTTGAGAAGTCACATGGCGTTAATAACACCCTGGATAATGAGATCCTTCCACAGTCTGACCAAAAGGAGGAGGAAACCCACATTCTTATTGTGGAAGGATTCCTGCTTTACACCTATGGGTAAGAACGGCTACTAATTACAGTACATTTGAGACTACATTACAGTAGAAATGGGGCTGGATTATTTATTTGCCGTTACTACTTGCAGACCTTTGATCGACGTGTTGAACCAGCGTTACTTCATTTCCATCCCATATGAAGAATGCAAAAAGAGGAGGTGGTAAGTGCTTCAGGAATCCTGTCATTCTCAACATGTGCTTGTCGCCTGGTGTGATGTCTTATCACTCATGTTGTTGGTATGTTTTCCTCTTGTAGCTCCAGGAACTACGCGGTGCCAGATCCCCCCGGCCTGTTTGATGGCCACGTCTGGCCCATGTACCTGAAACACAAAAACATCATGGAGGGATCTGGAGTTGATGTCGGTTAGTACTTTCTTTTTTTTGTTTATGCATTGATCCCTTCTCGTTTACAAATGAGTTGTTTTATTAACTCTGTGTATATTTGTTACTACAGTGCAGCTAGATGGAACCAAGTCAAAGGAACAGCTGTTCAACTTTGTCTATGGCAACATCCTCAATAACATCCAGAAATCTCTTTAACAAACAAAGGTACAAATATAATCTGAAATCATGGTGAATGTTCTCCCACTGTTTACATGCAACTTCTTCATAAAGCCTTTTTCTGTGTTCCAGGTCTTGTGATCGGCTAAAAGAGCATATACACCGCCTGCAAGAAAAAGACCGCCTTGCCTTAAGTTTTTACCTGGCAGCTCATTTAGCTGACTGCTACGATTTTTTTGTAAATGTTTAACAAACGGCATAAAATGCTGACATTTTTATATCGACCATATTTATTGCTATGTTTCAGCCTACACTCCGAGAGAGTTGATGGATTTGTTGAGAGGATGCTTACACTTGGTTGCATTTGTCAATAAATGATCCTCATGTGGACTCGGTGTTCTTGTGATTATTTTAGGAAGTCCAGCTTGTACACACTGGAAGCAAAGTCATGACCTACGCAATGTAACTGCTCACAACAGGCAAAACACAGCACATTTAGCCTAGTGGCGCTTTATCTGCGCACTGGCCGCGTTGGGTACACTTAGTACACTCGTGCACTATCTGGCCCCAGGCGACAGTTGGTGTGTGCGATAAGTGAACTTGAACCTCGTGATCAGTTTCAAATGAAACACTTATCTAAATTCAGACACACTTGTGTTTACATTTTTGTGAGTTCCAATTAAATGTAGATAGTGAGTTCATACAGTTTGTGCAACATATGATTTAAGTTGCGATGTTAGGTTTTTAAACCCATGTGCTGAATTTCAGAGTTGTATAACCTCCTCAGACCCAGCCATGGGTTTTCTGACCACATTTGTGGACAAGAGCTTCACAACTTTACACAAAAAAAACTGTCCACCACAAAGGACATTCCAAAAAATTTTAAAAACTGCATCTGGAAAAAACTGTTGCATCATGATGTTTCCATTATAGGCACTTATTTAATAATTTTTTTAAAAAAGCTTGTCCGTTGCTGACATTTCCTGGGTCTTAGGAGGCTAATGAAGAAAAATAAATGCATAGTGTCCAGATTTGTAAACAGTTGAACTCTATTTTGGGGGAACTTATGATACAGGTTTTGACCATAATATCTGTAAATTCATAATACTATAACCGTATACTATCTAGAATTGCAACAAATGTTTTGATTAATTGGAAACCCAGGATGGCTGATGGTGGTAGCAATGCACAAAATGTAAGACGTTAAGAGTAGTTTCTCATTTACTCATGCCTGTCTGGCAGGTGACAGAAAACGAGAAGAGGAGGGAAGACAAACAGGAACAAATCAACATGATTTTGTCTGAAAAGAATCTGCAATCAGTCTATTTTAAATAATTTCCAGTCATTAACTGCAACAACTGAGACAGCCTACCAAAGGATAAGGTGGACTCAGGGGAATTTAATGAGAAGATAATGAGAAATATTAGTACTTTATGTACAGGAGACAAAGCTGAACATGTCTGTGTACATCTAAATTAAGAGTAAAATGCATATTTATGTCAAAAATAAACTTTTCTTTTAATATAATGTAACAGTTATGTCATGTTCGATTGACCTGCTGTTGCATCTCATGTATTTGTCCTTTCACAGACAATTTAAGGAACCTTAACCTCCTCAGACCCAGCCATGGGTTTTCTGTCCATGTTTGTGGACAAGAGTTTCACAGCTTTATACAAAAAAAGAAAAACTGTCCACCACAGAATATTCCATAAAAATGTTCAAAAAATGCATCTGAAAATGTTGCATCATGATGTTTCCAGTGTAGGTAATTATTTAATTTAAAAAAAAAGCCAAAACTTGTACTTTCCTTGGTCTCAGGACGTTGAACAGATGGAATAAACACCTTAATTACTATGATTGCACAGATTTAAGTAATTATCCTGCTTTTTCTCCATAAATAGTGGATGTTTTCTCATGTTAACTATAGGTTTTCACAACAACCTTTTTCCCCTCTTTCTGTTGTTTCTAAAACATGTTTATTTAAATTATTTAAAAATAATTAGGCTTAAACACCAGACCAAATCATGATACTCATATGGAGCTGTGGTGTAGTCTTTTTTTGCATGGTTTCCCTATACATGCACAACTGAATAAACCTGCATCATTTTGGTCATGAAAGGGTTAATTTTGTACAGCGCTGGATCATCGTGTACTAGTTTGTGAGGACAAGAGTTTCTGTGCAGACCACCTTCTGGATTGAGGAGAAGAAAACACAACACCATTTTTTTAAAACTGTGATTTTATGTAAAAATATGAAATAGTGTATTAGGAGTTCCATATGAAATTGTAGTCAAGGACCTTGAGCATTGAGACACTTTTATTAGGCTGTTGAGACATGAAAATATATTGAAATAAATACATTATGCAAGACTCTGTGTTCTGAGAGTGAAAACTAAGTTATGGTTTTTCCTGCACATGCAATTAAGTGAATGTTACCATATTATGCAGCAGTAAGCCTTATGTATTAATCATAAACCTCTGTGTTAAAATTTTTTTCTGAAATGGAAACACACTGGATCTAAATTCAGTGTCTGGATCAGAGTCATGGGTGTGTCATGCCTCTGTAAGGGTGAAATCAGTTACACGTTGTCCTTTCTTCATTCTACTGTAGGAGCACATGATACAGTATGTACGTTACTATGCACATCTCTAAAAGTAGGTCACACACATGCTGAAAAAACGTGGCCTACATACGTTTTTTTTCTCGCTGTCTTTCATAACTCTGCTTGCATTTTCTTCACATGGTCTGGACATTAAACCTATACAGCATGTCTGGCAGTTTTATGTCGACTGTTGTCTTTCCGCTGTTATTTTTATTCCTGCTTTTCACTGCTGAATGTGTCATTCTGGGCTCAAAGAAAATCTTCAAATATTGATATTACGCTGCTTGCAGGACAAATGGACAGCGAAGAAAAGCATGTGTTATTTTTACAGCGGCTCTCGTGGGTTACATTTACTGACTTCTCAGTGCGCACACGTAGACAAGCACAAAGGAAACACTGGTCTTAGAATGTGTTATTAAGGTGTACAGCACACTGAATAGTGGAAAATGTGCAGCTTTGTCATATTTCTCCAGCTTTGTCCTTAAATGACTCCTCTGTGGAACATTTCTGAGCCCACATTCAGCGTTTACATCTGTCCTTCCAGCTCTGCCGCTGTGGTCAGAGATTATTACCTGAAAATGTAAGCCGTGGCTCAAACAGCGGCTCATTCCTTGGACTTTAAGTATACAAATTATACTTCTTCACTGGTTTTTAAACGTAAAAAACACCTATAAGGTACAGGTACAGTATGAAAACAACACCTCACATAAACCTGCAGTTCAAATGATTATGAACTGTTATTATGAATGAGTGAGAGCTTCATGGAACAGAGATGATTTGCTGCAGACTGCCTTCATTTCTGTCTACACAAGCAGCAAATTACTTCATGCCTTGTGTACACCTCTGTATTCAGGACTGGATAAGTACAAAAAGGGTTTTGTATCTGTTTATTTTTGCACATTTTCCAGCCTTTTCTTTCACACTTCTCACATGCTTCCATTCTCTGAACCAGGTATTCATGTGGCTCAGCAGCAGTAGCTCATAATTTGCATCAGAGTGCGATGGTGAAAACTTCGTCAAAGGGCAGCTAACTCATTTTAAAGCCGGTGCTACTCTATGAAGCATGCAGGCCCATTAGTCTAGACGTGGATGTGTGAGATAAGCAGTTGCATAACCTTGACAGCTGCTGCCAAGGCCCCTTTAGAGAAAAAAAGGAAGACTGTTCTAGCTCTGCACTAGGGCTTGGCAGCGCAACTTTTTTTTTCTTTTTTGACCCGGACATTTGTATAATTATACCTTTTCCTTTAGTTTATAGTACTTGAGACTATCTACCCGCAAATAGCATTCAAATTAGCATTTGCAGTGTTTCAAAAACATTTTAATGCACAGTGAATCATGTATAAAAACCTCATTTCACTGATGACAGAAAACTACCAACTGCCTGAAAGTATTGGTCTGTCTTTATAAAGTATTTCACATGTGCATGCTGTTTTCAATTTATGAATAAAAGGAAGCTGTAATTTATAAAGTATATCTCTACAGTCACACATCCAGGGTGAACCTGTTTTTGTTGCAAGTGCTTTATCATTAAGATTTGATGATTAGCATAACCAAGTGGCTTTGCTATATGCTAGTTTAGTAATGGATGTTAAGAAAATTCAGAAGCTTTCCAGGATCAGCTAGCACAGGGGAATGATTAAACTGATGCACAGAATGCAATGAAACCAGGAGACATGAGTTGCAAGTAAAAGTGGTACCATGTATTTGTAATGATCTCAGTACGGTGACTGAACCCAAATGCAAGACCCGGAAGCAGACGTAAAAGTTTACAGTGTTTATTAAACACAGGTTTAACTGACAAGTCTTGGATAGTGATTGTATACGGATTCTTGAGGTCAGAGTTCAGGGTTCTTCATGGGGTTTGTGAAGTGGACCAGAGACAGACCCTCACAGCCCGGACTGAAAAAACACGTCGGGTATCCAACTAGGTGAGAGCAGAGGGATGTCAGTAAACAGACCAGGTCATACACGGTAAGGCAAATGGATAGGCAACAGAACATGAGGGACAGACTAGCTCACGTACCAGCAAAACAGGCAGAAAGGTCGGACACACGTAGAGTCAACAGTTGCAGAGGCACAGACGGGTCAGGAAAAAGGCAGACATCTTGAAAAACAATCCGGGTCAAAAAACAGGCACAGACAAACAGGATCCAAAAACGCTGGTACGTAACACACAAGGCGATACGAACTGGCACAGGACAGGGTAAGACACAGGGCTTACATACACAAGAGGGAGGCAAGACAATGAGACACAGGTGGAAAAAAAAATCAGGGCGGAGACAGGTAATCAGGAGCAGGTGAAACAATCAAGGAAGGGAAGTAAAGACACCAGACACGACACATGGGGGAAACTTAACAAAATAAAACAGGAAATGACAGACAAAACACACAAGACAGACAAAACCAGACTAATGTCTGGTAGCAGATGTGACAGTATTGGCCAAAGAAATATTTACAATATTTACAAAACAAAGGTTTGATCAACCAGTTATATTATTATGTTCATTTGTTAGGAAAAAAACAACTGTTTATAATTCTTAATTTGGGTGCACCTTAAAGAGTTTCAGTATGATGGATCTTTTTTCTGTTCTTCCATACGAAATAACTTTCACACAGGTTTACAATCAAGTTTTTTTGGAAGAGGTGGAGAAGTTGTCACATTAATAAAAGGGTAAATGCACATATGTGTAGACATTCATTTAGTGAATAATTATCTGTGGAGTGATGACGACACTAATGTTCACCAAATAAAACAAACATAAATACAGCAGTAGATGGAAACAACTACAAAACACCACCACCTGTAAATATCTACCGTAAAACATGTTAGACAAAGACTGTGGACGAGTGTGAAACAGTGTAAGAATAAAACCAGACCAGAGGGTCAATTCAGTTTAAGGGTCGAAAGGTATCCATATCTATCTATCTATCTATCTATCTATCTATCTATCTATCTATCTATCTATCTATCTATCTATCTATCTATCTATCTATCTATCTATCTATCTATCTATCTATCTATCTACACTGTAAAAAAAAAAATCTGTAATTTAACAGAATCTGTTTATTTTACAGATTTTTCCTGTATTTTTAAGATACAGGAAAATATCAATGAAATGACAAAAACAGACTGTGATTTTACATGTCAAATGTAAAATAACATGAAAAAACTGTAACTGTGAAAAAATGTCAGTTTTTTTAAAAGAAATTTTTTTCTGTTTTCACAGAAAAATACAGTTAAAATATATTTGCAAATGTATCATAATTTCACAAATATTTCTTTTCTATTTATGAGATTAAACTGTTAATTTAAACTTTAATACTGTAAAAAAAAAAAAAATAATAATAATAATAGCAAAACGAGATAAAATTACTGATAATTAATCGTAAAAGAAGTAATTGTTCTGTGAGTTTAACAAGACATGTTTGTTAATTGACAAATATCTTGTGTAATTATGGGCGGTTTCACAACAAAAATGTTGAATAAATGTATTTCTGTGAATGTATAACATGTATAAGCACTGATAAACTGTCCAAATACAGTTTCTATCAGTGGATTGGACAACTTAGTCTCATTGAAAATTATATATATCTATATCTATATATATATCTATATATATATCTATATATATATATATATATATATATCTATATATATATATATATATATATATATATATATATATATATATATATATATATATACATACATACATACATATAGATATAGATATATACATTCAGGGTGGGGAAGCAAAATTTACAATGAACATTTAGTTGTTTTTTCTCAGCAGGCACTACGTCAATTGTTTTGAAACCAAACATATATTGATGTCATAATCATACCTAACACTATTATCCATACCTTTTCGGAAACTTTTGCCCATATGAGTAATCAGGAAAGCAAACGTCAAAGAGTGTGTGATTTGCTGAATGCACTCGTCACACCAAAGGAGATTTCAAAAATAGTTGGAGTGTCCATAAAGACTGTTTATAATGGAAAGAAGAGAATGACTATGAGCAAAACTATTACAAGAAAGTCTGGAAGTGGAGGAAGCAGCAAAAAACGTACCGAAGCTTTTATTAAAGCTCTCAAATCCAAAATCCTAAAGGATCCAACTAAATCCATGAGAAAAATGGCAATTGAACTTGAGGTAGACAACAAGACCGTTAGAAATGCAGTAAAATATGATTTGAAGATTTAAATTCTCATGACTTTCAATAAACTAACTGGTCATACACTGTCTTTCAATCCCTGCCTCAAAATATTGTAAATTTTGTTTCCCAGCCTTTGAGAACAACTGGAACCCATTCATAACTTTCTTAAAGCAAACATAACCGAAAACTGCATATATCAGCAGAACACAACACATACCCCCTTGCCCCTATAACCCCCCCCAACACCCACTTTCTATCTCAGCATTTAACCTCCACACCTCACCCCCACTCATCATTAACATTAATATACACACACACACACACCACACTTACAACAATGCAATACATCTGATCGACAGTAACGTCAATAAGAGTGACCACTTACTTTGTCTGTCCATTTATCTTGTCTTATGTCTGTCCTGTGTCACTGTCCCGTCTTATGTTTGTCCCATCCTACTGTCTTGTCTGATGTCTACTCGGTCCCACTGTCTTGTCTTATGTTCGTTCTGTCCCACTGTCGTGTGTCAATCTGCCATTTTGTCAAGTCTCGTCCTTGTGCACTTTTGTTTATATGAATCCCTCCCTCTATGTACATATATACTAGCAAGGAATGCTGGTCAATGGAAGCATAATCTTGAAATTGTTACTGGTCACTTGTTAAGTATAAACTGTAATAAATAATAAAGTTGTCCCCGAAGAGGGGTGGTGGTGGCGGGTCAAAAAAAAAAAAAAAAATTTGCTTCCCCACCCTGTTCATATATATATATATATATATATATATATATATATATATATATATATATATATATATATATATATATATATATATAGTTAGATAGATAGATAGATAGATAGATAGATAGATAGATAGATGGATAGATAGATAGATAGATAGATAGATAGACAGATAGATAGATAGAAATAGATATGTAATTTGATTGTTTTAATACATGTAAATATTCTTTATTAAACATTAAAAAGTAAAGACAAAAAAAAAGCAAAATCTCATGTAAAGTTAGGGTAAAAAACTATATTTTAATTATGGAAAATTACCGTATTTTTATGAGATGGTTATTTTCCGTTATTCAACAGTATTTTTTCAGCACCTTCTGCTGGAATATTACCGGTTTTTTTTTACGAGTTTTTTTTTTTTAGTCTATCTATCTATCTATCTATCTATCTATCTATCTATCTATCTATCTATCTATCTATCTATCTATCTATCTATCTATCTATCTATCTATCTATCTATCTATCTATCTAAAATACAACATAATGCAGGTAAGGTGATGAAAAAATAACAATAGTGAACACTGAACAACAGAACATTGGTTACACATGCACACTGCAGCGCCACCATGCTGTCCTGTATTGTAGCTCATGAATCAAACCCTATCTCTCAGACCTGGATCCTGAAAACTCTATGACCGTGAACCTCTTGCTCTCAGATGCGACGCTGCATGCATGGATAGCAGTGTGGTGACAAAGAGAGCATATTTTGACGCCGACGCTGCCACGAGACTACAACAAACCCGGCAGTTTTCTAAAGTGCACCAACCACCTCATAAGAGGTTCTGAGGGCTGCAGGACTGGATTGGACTGGATCTTGTTTGTGTGTTTGTGTTCGTCTGTCTGTCTGTCTGTCCGTCCTGCACCCATCTTTTTCTCCATCTACCTCTCCACAGTGGATCCACAAAGCAGAGGAAGCAGTCGTCTGCTGTGGTCGACTCAAATAGAGCGTACAAACAACACTATAAATCCTCCCTTCAGACCTCTGACTGCCTACGGTTAAAGGTTTGGATTATCACATCCACACCTCACACAGGTCAGACAGGACACGGCTCTGCAACCACTAACGATCCACACAACACCAGTAACTGTCAATCTGTGGAGTGGCTCTGGACACCAAGGTTAGAAGAGTTTCAGATTTTTCATTATAGTTTAGTTTTAGTTAGTTTGGACTTTTTTTTTTTTTTTCTCTAATTCAGTTCATTTTAATTCGTTTTTAGAGCAGGTATGCTTGTTTTTGTTAGTTTTCATTATTTTCTAAATGCTTAGTTTTAGTTTAGTTTTAGTTTTTTTATATCTTTTTTCTTCTTCACCGTCAAATTCAAATAAATCCCAGACAGGACTCTGCTGCTTTCTCCCAACTTTAGTCTCCATGTTTCCAGGTAGAGTGGGGACCAGAAGACGACTATAAATGACAAGTGACAAGAAGTGACGGACCGTGAAGTACCATATGGTGCTGCTAGCTAAAATTGCTAGAGCGAAATAAATCGATTTCGTATCAGTCCAAAACTGACAAAGATGAAAATGAAGGGAATTTTATCTATAATTTTTATCTGTTTTAGTTAGTTTTGTAAGCACACAATACAGTTTCAGTTAGTTATTGTTTTTTTTCTTTTAATTATAGTTTTTATTTATTTCCGTTAACGAAAATGTTTTTACAATTTTAGTTTTCATCATTTCATTAGTTTTTGTTAATGATAATAACCTTGGTGTACACTTGTCTCTCAGAAAACAATACCTTCATCTCAAGTTTTCAATAGTTTTGGATTTTTTATTCTAGTTTAGTTTTATTTAGTTTTGACTTTTTTTTTCTCTACTTCAATTAGTTTTAATTCATTTTTAGAGCAGGTTTGCTAGTTTTTATTAGTTTTCGTTTTTTTCTAAATTCTCAGTTTTAGTTTAGTTTTAGTATTAATTTCAGTTTTGTCGTATCTTTTTTCTTCTTCGCTGTCGTATTCAAATAAATCCCAGACAGGACTCTGCTGTTTTCTCCACACTTTAGTCTCCATGTTTCCAGGTAGAGTGGGGACCAGAAGACGACTGGAAACCACAAGTGACGGACCGTTAAATATCATATGGTGTCATCAGCTAAAATTGCTAGGGGAAATAAATCAATTTCATATCAATCCAACACTGACAAAGATGAAAACAGGGAATTTTATCCATAATTACCTCCGCCAGGAGGTATTGCGATCACTTTGCTTTGTATATTTGTTTGTTTGCGTGTTTGTTTGTTAGCAACTTGATGGGAAAACTATCCCAACCATCTTTACCAAATTGTACCCACAGGTAGGCCTAGGCCCTGGGACCGACCCGTTAAATTTTGGGCCAAGTAGGCCAAAGTTCAAGGTCACAGCAAGGTCACAAAATCTACAATTTTCCTATCTCTCAACATTGAGCAATTTTCATAAATTCATAAAAAATTCAAAACGACTCCGATTAGCCTCCAATTTGATCCACCTGTAGCTTAGAACAATATCTTGTATCTGGTACAAAATTGTCCACATCCACTGTGGAATGTGGACTCTGTGGACATTTCAGTTTAACATTGAAAATCCCATTTACCACACATTTTTCATTAGAACTCAACAAATATTGATTGGAATTGAATATAATTTGACATACACATGACTGGTACCAAGCTTCAACTTTTTCTGCTGTATGGAACAACCTGGAAACTGTTGAATTTAAAAAGAAATAGTCGATCCACACATGCACACCATTTGGGGTGCTTGGCGGAGGTTTGTGTTCTCTGAACACTTGTTTTTGTACGTTTTAGTTAGTTTTATAAGCACACAATACAGTTTCAGTTAGTTATTGTTTTTTTCTTTTAATTATAGTTTTTATTTATTTCAGTTAACGAAAATGTTTTTACAATTCTAGTTTTCGTCATTTCGTTAGTTTTTGTTAACGATAATAACCTTGCTCTGTCTCACTCATGGTTCAGCTATTCGTTCTTTTAACGTTTTTCCTTCTGTTTTCACCCAGGAAAACAACAACAAGGACAGGGCATGTTTGATGGAATCATCCTTTCCCTCTACCACAACTACGCTGCCCCTCAGTCTCATTCCACCACAGCCTACCAGTTGTTTCTATTTTTAATGTTTTTACTACAGTCTAAGAGGAGCCCATGAAACCAGCCATTCGTGCCATTAAACCGTTTAGTCACAATTGCTTTGGAGACTTGGTTTGGGAGTGGGATCCTCTAAGACACAGGTGTCAAATATGCGGCCCGGGGGCCAAATCCGGCCTGCCAAAGAGTCCAGTCTGGCCCTTGGGATGAATTTATGAAATGCAACAATTACACTGAAGTGTGTCAAAATCATTTTAATTCAGGTTCCACGTACAGACCAAGGTTATAATAGTTTTGGATTTTTTATTATATTTTAGTTTGTTTAGTTTTGACTTTTTTTCTGTAATTCAGTTAGTTTTAATTCATTTTTAGAGCAGGTTTGCTAGTTTTTATTAGTTTTCGTTTTTTTTCTAAATGCTAAGTTTTAGTTTAGTTTCAGTTTTTTGGGTTTTTTTTTTATATCTTTTCTCTTCCTCGCCATTGTATTCAAATAAATCCCAGACAGGACTCTGCTGCTTTCTCCCAACTTTAGTCTCCATGTTTCCAGGTAGAGTGGGGACCAGAAGACGACTGGAAACCACAAGTGACCACAAGTGACGGACCGTTAAATATCATATGGTGTCATCAGCTAAAACTGCTCAAGGGAAATAAATCGATTTCGTATCAATCTGACATTGACAAAGACGAAAATGAAGGGAATTTTATCCATAATTTTTTAATACGTTTTGTTAAGTTTTGTAAGCACACAATACAGTTTCAGGTAGTTATCATTTTTTCTTTTAATTATAGTTCTTATTTATTTCAGTTAATGAAAATGTTTTTTCAGTTCTAGTTTTTGTCGTTTCATTAGTTTTCGTTAATGATAATAACCTTGGTACAGACTCATACAGTCCAATTAGATTTCAAGTGGGTCAGAACCAGTAAGATATTATCACAATAACCTATAAATAATGACAATTCTTAATTCTCTTTTTGTGTTTTTAGGTGTAAAAAATAAAATTACATGAAAATGTTTACATTACCAAACTATACTTTTACAAAAAACATGAAGAACCTGAACAAATATGAACAAACAGAAATGTCTTAAGAAAAGTAAATGCAATTTTACCAATATTCTGCCTGTGACTAAATGTTTTGTGTGATTGTAATGCTCATGTGTAAATGATAAACTGATAAACCGAGGCATAATATTGTTAAAATTGCACTTGTTTTTCTTACGACAATTCAAGTCGTTCATGTTATTCAGATTTTTAAGAAAACTTTGTAGATGTAAGCCTGATCATAATAGAATTTGACTTTTTTCACTGTTATTATTTTTACTGGTTCACCTGGAGATCAAATTTGACTAAAAGTGGAACTGAACTAAAATGAGTCTGACACCCCTGTCCTTTAAGGTCTGCCATGGCATCTGGAGTCCTGAAGAGGTTAACGCTGCACCTGTGGAGCTGATGTGAAAACAGCCTTTCACCTACTGTCTGTGTTTACACCGCAAGGAACCTTGTGGCCTCGGAGGAAATTATACCACAGTGCAGACACAACAAGACAGTCTTTAACCCATACATGGCATTAGACGCTTAAATGGAACGTGTTTCAGGTGCTGCTCCTGCAGCACATGCGTAGGTGTAGGATTATTTAGTTCAGGCACAGAAGGAAAAGCATAAATTAAAAGCATTATCATAAAAGTTTGACATTAGTTTGCATTAAGTCTATTTCTAAGCCACAACTGTCTTAGTTTTCGACATCAGTGGAACAGCACATACACTGACTTCTCTGTGGAAGACAAAGCAAACACCTTTCAGTTAGGGCTCCTCCTGAGTTCCTGGGGGTTTAAGTTCTGTGGTTTCGGTGGGTTGGACAGTTGAAAACTACTTTTAGAAAATTTCCCATAATTTGTAGAAGACTAAGGTGCACTGGCGGTACTATTTGTCCACATACAAGAACAGTTTGAATTTCTCAGTGAATAACACATCATTTTAGAGTAATATTTACCATATCTTCAGACAAAAAAAATTACAGATAGCACCCAGGATGATAAAGGGCATGCACATACGTCACTCCCCCCCAGGCCACGCCCCTCTAAGTCAGACTGAGTGTCAAAAACCAACCTGCTCAACATGACGGAGTATAGCAGTAAACACAGCCAGAGCGGGAAAATGTGAAATATGAAATTAAATGAAGGACAGTTGGACTGGACATGGATCTGTACGAGCTACCAAAGAACAAGTGGTCCATGAACACTGACGTGGACAGAAATGGAGTATCCTGACATCCAGGGTGGAGGGGATCAGCGCTATTTTGACCTGAAACAAATATACATGGTTTCATCATCACTGACAACCAGGGTCCAAAACTAGGGCCCAGAACCAGCTGATCCAAAGTGCATTTACAGTAGACCGTGGACTGACCCCAGTGAATATATGCAGGATCTACTGGGACTGAGGAGATTTACTGAGTCTAGTTCAGATCAAGTACTTTATACAACACAGATACTACTGCTGTAGACCAGCAGGGCCCCACTGGATTCTGGGAAATTAGAAGATTTATACCACCTGTTTTTAAATTAACACATTATTCTTGTAATATTATGGCTTTATTGTCAGAATATGACGACTTTAATCTCATAAACGAATGACATTTTTGTTAAATTATGAGGTTTTTTATAACTACGACTTTATTCTCATAAAACTGTGATTCTTTTTATATTCAACTTTATTCTCATAAAATTACGGGTTTTAAATCAATATTTTATGACTTTATACTCGTAGTGACCAGTGTTTTTATTTTCTTATGTGGCTCTAACACTCCTTTGTAGCTTTATTCTCCAGTTCCCCCGTATTTGAAAAACTGGGTTAGCCTCAGTTTCAGTTAGTTTACTAATCATGTAGGAGCACAAGGTTCAGAATCACAAAATGAAGACAAAAACCATGAAAGATCTGATCATGAAACCAAGAGCTTTACTAAGAAGTAACATTAGCCAAAACAATACGTCATTTAATGTATGATTTGACCCAAAAATACAGCATAAATGAATGTTAGCTGATACCAAACAGGATCCACAGATCTAGGTTTGGTTTCCTGGATTTGTGGATCCATCTACTTCTCTGGTCTTTGTCTTTCGGTGTCTGTAAAACGATAGCTCCGACTGCTTTTCAAACCTGTTCATACAATCAGTCTCACAACAGCTCTTTCCCATTTTTATTCAATATTGTTCTTCAGTTTAGACAGTATTGAAGCCAACGCTGTCACTCATCTCCCTCTTTCTGCCACTCAGTGGGCGGAACCACAGTGACTTCCACTAGCGGTGACGTCACGTGCATACCCTCTTGACTAATCCATGTCAGTTTAACACACAAGCACATCTAAATCTAAGACCTACATGTTAAACTTTTAACCCTGTAGAGCCTGAACCATTAAATTATTGACAGAAAATTCCAATTCTGAAACTGGAGCCTTTATTGGTCCTCCTGAACAACCAAAAAACTTTTTTTTTTTTTTCAAATATCAATTTCCATGTATGAATTTCAATTTTATATCATATTTGATCCAATGGGTCTCAGTGCTCAAATATTATTATTTTTGAACAAACAAAAACATAATATAACACAAACATTTCTAACAAATTGGTAATTCCTTTTCTAAATGGTCCCAGTTCTTCCTCCTTCTTCATTAATGACAGTCTTGTAGTGTCACTGGAAAGGCTTCTGGTGAATGAACCCCCCGGTTAAGGAAAATACATTAATGTGTAAAAAACACAGTTTTGAAAGGTTCTGTTTCTACATCCATGATAACAGTCAGTACTATTCTGTATATAGGGGACAAGGGTCTGTTTTCAGTATGTTCCTTTTCTACTATGAAAACTGTGTGCAACACCAACTGCCATCACCAACAAATGAGCAGCTCCCAGTCAAGGTTCTAATAGTTTTGGATTTTTCATTACAGTTTAGTTTTATTTAGTTTTGACATTTTTTTTTCTCTCTAATTCACTTAGTTTTAATTAATTTGTGGAGCAGGTTTTCTAGTTTTTCTTAATTTTCTTTTTTTTTTTCTAAATGCTTAGTTTTAGTTTAGTTTTAGTATTAATTTTAGTTTTGTCGTATCTTTTCTCTTCTTCTCCGTCGTATTCAAATAAATCCCAGACAGGACTCTGCCGCTTTCTCCCAACTTTAGTCTCCATGTTTCCAGGTAGAGTGGGGACCAGAAGACGACTGGAAACTGCAAGTGACAAGAAGTGATGGACCGTGAAGTACCGTATGGTGCTGCTAGCTAAAATTGCTAGTGCAAAATAAATTGATTTCATATCAATCCAACATTGACAAAAACGAAAATGAAGGGAATTTTATCTATAATTTTTATCCATTTTAGTTCGTTTTGTAAGCACACAATACAGTTTCAGTTAGTTATCTTTTTTTTTCTTTTAATTATAGTTTTTATTTATTTCAGTTAACGAAAATGTTTTTACAATTCTGGTTTTTGTCATTTCGTTAGTTTTCATTAACGATAATAACCTTGCCATCAGTACAACACAAAACCAATGAAATAAATGAAAAAGACATGTTTCGTATACGTTTGGGCCATTGTTATTACCATTTCTGTCATTCTATTACTTTTGATTTTATCCACTTTGACTTTACATTCATTTGGTTTAGATTCTGACTCTATAATTGATTGTTTCAACCACTTTTAGGTTCTTTGACTGTTTGGAGAACACATGTTTGGCCAGTCTCATATAAACTGTTTTGAGTAAATTCATACACCGTACCATCTGTTGAGTCACAGAATCCTAATTACTAATGTTCTCCATGGCCACTTCTCCAGACTTGCGTATTTAGGGTTATATAAGACTTGGTTGAGAAGGGAAAGTAACCTCACTGTCACTTTGGTCAAAAACACCACAAACAGATATGTTTTCCAGAACCAGTGCTCCTCCTGCTCTTCACATGCTCCACACTGTGTAGGAATACTACCACGCCAACCCAATGGTACAAACCTGAGGGAAATAATAACATGATGCAAGTGTCCTGAGTGTGGGTTCGGGCCCATATCCTGTTATGGTGGGTCTGGGAGAGGCCTGGTGCTGCCAGTCTGAATCAGACCACAGCCACCCACTCCTCAACCGTCTGAATCACTGTTTACTCAAGACAGGAAGGCCGACTGCTACAACATCATCATCATCTGCTGCTGCCGCTCCATGTCTGTGACTCGCTTGTGGCTTTGGCAAAGGGGGGGGAGACTGTGTTTTTCCCCGACGGCCAAGTTTCTAAAAGCAGAAACCAAACGCCTGGAGAAGCAGCAGCGCCCAGCCTTCGGAAACCACCGCTTCACTGAGCTGTCTGCCTCCAAATCCTCACACACCCCCTCCATCTGGAATAACACAGCCCTGTTCAATCCCAGAATGCTTTAAAACTGGACTCAGACAGTAGACATCTATTGGTATAACATCACAAGATTGGTCACTCAGTAATAGCGAGACCAGGTCCACTTAGGCAGATGTTATTTTAGTGTAGAAAAAATGTCAACTCTTATTCAAATATCATGTCCATGACCATGATGCCCTTCCTCGTGTGCACATGTTCCTCCAAAACAACTTAGAAAATAAAAACACAAAACAACACTAATCATAAAACCACAATTACATTTTGTTTCCTCAGATTTATTTCACATAACTTGGCGTTTTCTCGTCCTGATGCAGAAAATGATGGCAAAAGATATTTAAAATAAGCACAAAATCAGCAAAATGAACCCAATTCCATCAAAGTGAATCAAATAATGAACCAAAATGAACATGTAATAAAATGAGTTAAATAATGAACAACAATGAACAAAATAAACAATAAAAAAGCAAAAACAAATGAACAAAAACAAGTAAAATAACCAACAAAATGGAGGCCCACTAAGGCAGACCATGTCCATGTCCATGATGCCTTTCCCCGTGTGCACGTTTCTCCAAAACAACTTTGAAATAGAAACACAAAACAACATTAATCATAAAATCCACAATTACATTTTGGCCCCTCTGGATTTATTTCACATAACTTGGCATTTCCTCCTCTGGAGGCAGAAAAGAAAACAAAGTTCAGTGAAGAAAACTAATTCTGTTCATTTTCATTTGATGGTGTGATCAGTTAGAGAAACAGATGTTTAAAATAAGCACAAAATCAGCAAAATGAACAAAATTCCATCAAAGTGAAGCAAATAATGAACCAAAATTAACATATAATAAAATGAGTTAAATAATGAACAACAATAAACAAAATTAAAAAAAAAAAAAAAAAAAAAAAATTAACAAAAACAAGCAAAATAACCAACAAAGAGGAGGCCTTTGAAAGAGAACTTTGGCCTAGATTTTCAAAATGGAGGGAGTTATGGTCAAAAATTGGGTATTATGAAAATCATGACCTTGATTTGACCTTTCAAGGTCATCAAAGGTCAACAAAATTGGTACCAAATGAAAGGCCATATGCGAGTTCTGATTAGTGGATAATACTATGTTTGTCCATGTCTGCATCATTTCACAGATAGAAACCATTTAGTGAATTATTTACACACAAATGACATGACAGCTTTCAACCGTTCTAACTCAGAAAGCCGAAGTGATCGAGGAAAATTCAAAGAACACTATCTCCTACTGTTCCAACTGAACATTGTGGTAGAAGTCGTATTCTTCCATCTTAAACACTTCCAAAGTTATAAGTGAATGGAAATTACCAAAAAGTGCCAAAAATAGCGATATTTTCTGCCAGAACTTTGAAACAGGAAATGATACGGGAAAACAAAAAAATACGTCATTTCCTACTTTTTCGTGCTTTATAACGTGGTAATAGTGTTTTTTTCTCTATCTGCAAAACTGAGAGAGTTATGGGTGAAAACTGAGTATCTTGAAAATCAGGACCTTGCATTTGACCTTTCTAGGTCATCCAAGGTCAACAAAATTGGTACCAAATAAAAGGTTATATGTGACTTCCTGTAAGTTGATAATACAAAGTTGGTAGACATCCGTCTTAGTTTTCAAGACTGAAGCCATTTTCTGAATATGCAAATTAAGCACCTGACCCAACGTTGGCCTATATCTGAGCTGTACTTTGGCCTAATATTGACAAAAACTAATCAAGTCGACTAGAGAATATGGACAAACATTTGGTCATGGTTTGATATCAATAATGCTTGAAATGTGACCGATAGAGCAAACAGACAGACAGATGAACAGACAGATGAACAGACAGACAGACAGACAGATGAACAGACAGACAGACAGATGAACAGACAGACAGACAGACAGACAGATGAACAGACAGACAGACAGACAGACAGACAGACAGACAGACAGATGAACAGACAGACAGACAGATGAACAGACAGACAGACAGACAGACAGACAGATGAACAGACAGACAGATGAACAGATGCACTGACCAATATGCTTTCCCTCCTGCAAGCAATGAGCAAAAACAAACAAATAATGATTTTAATAAATGAATAGAAATGATCAATATCATCAATAAAATTAGCAAAAATAATCTGAATAAATTTGATACATCAGTGTCTCATTCCTTGTATTTATTTTACTCATTAATACAATTTAGGAGCAAAAAGAATTTCACTATTTTAGGAGATTTTCTGAAAACACTCAGGTAGTTCATAATCCTTCAAATTTTGGTTCAGGTTTACATTTGAGCTACATTTAAATAATGTTGTTTAGTTGGTGTTTCAGCCACGTTAAATATATAAAGTAGAATGAGTGTGTGTTCACAAGTGTTTTGTTTTTTTTTTGCTTTAAATTTCCTTTATTTTCTCCTACCCCCAAAATAGTCCATACGTTAAAACAGGGGTGTCAGACTCATTTTAGTTCAGTTCCACATTCAGCTAAATTTGATCTGAAGTGGGCCGAACCAGTAAATTATAATACATTACATTATACATTACATTATAATACATAAATAATATCAACTCCAAACTTTTCTCTACATTTAAGAGCGAAAAAAGTTAATTTACATTATAAAACATTTACATCGACAAACTATCCTTTAAAACAATGTGAGTAACATGAACAAACTGAAAAAATAAGTGCAATTTTAACAATATTCTGCCTCAGTTTATCATTTACACATGTTCATTATCATATAAAAAATACACAAAACATTTAGTCACAGGCAGAGTCTTGTTAAAATATATGTACTTCTTTTAAAACATTTCAGGTTGTTCATATTTGTTCAGGTATTCAAATTTTTTGTGATATTATACTTTGTTTTAGTGTAAATATATATATTGAAAATATTTCCATTTACAAAGAGAAAAATTTGGAGTTGTCCTTATTTATATGTTATTATGATAGTATTTGACTGGTCCTGCCCACTGGAGATTGAATTGGTCTGAATGTGGAACCTGAACTAAAAGGATTAACATCTTAGTGTAATTTTTGCATTTCACAGCTTCATCCCGAGGGCCAGATTGGACCCTTTGGTGGGCCGGATTTGGCCCCCGGGCCACATGTTTGACACCTGTGCATTAGAATGAAACACTGCAAATTCATGAGTTATTATTACATCTGCAAGACATCTGTCTTTTTTGTTTTCAATAATACAAAGAGGTCTAGTGCGAATAGAACTTGTGTCCATTTTTGGTCTTTTTAGTACACTGACCCACTTCCAGAAGAATGAAGGACAACAGTAATCAGTGTTGAAGGCTTTCACAAACGGAGACGCCGCATTTAGACGCAGAAATATGTCAAAGAAAAGCCAAAGTCAAGGTACTGAAAACTATAGTCAAAGTGTGGTTTTCAACTGCGCAGGCTCACTTTCACTGGTGTGGAATCAGGTTGCTGCCCCCCCGCCCCCCCCTCCTGAGTCCAAACCCCTCTGTAGCCATACTGTGGTGCACTTTCCAAGCAACAGTGGGCGGGGGCGGATCCAAGCCACTACGGTTTTCACTGCATTTCCTGTTGTAGTACAAATACAAAATTAGACTTTTATGTGAATTGGAGGGGGTGGGAAAGATGAGGAGGAATGTAACCTACTTTTCTGTCAACAACCTCTTGTTTGTGCGCTGCTTATGGGACAATAATGTAGAAAATGTGAGTGAAAGCAGATCCATCTAGTGTTTACCGATTCACTGACAATTTAAAGCCTGTGGGTGAATTAACAAGGAACTAGGACAAGGGTCAGTCAGGTGTTTTACTAGGTTTTAATATTTTACTCTGGTCTGTATGATTAGACTAGTGTTTTTCAACCTTGGGGTCGGGACCCAACGTGGGGTTGCCTGGAATTAAAATGGAGTTGCCTGAAATTTCTAGTAATTGATAAAAAGCAAATAAGAAAAAAATGTACTAATAAAAAATATATGGTGAGTTGAGAGAGACAATCACAGTACGTAAAACTGCAGCACTGTGGTTCTGTTTATCTGTCAAATGTTCATTGTGGTTAGTTTCAGATGCTGCAGCTCTTTCATAATTCATAGTTTGAGTTCTTGTTTGTTCAGTATTAATTGTCAGCCTTGTAAATCCAAGCTGGACTGACTGTACATATCCTGACCAAGGAAAATAAAATTCTCACTTTGTGCAGTAATCTACACCTGGATTTACTGCCTCCGTCCACAATAATATACATTATATAGACTAAATGTCCTTTAAAATTAACCTGCCTTTGAAACAGAGTATAGAAAACTATTACATGATCAAAAACAAATTAGTTTTAGCCAAAAAAAAAAAAAAAAAAAGCACAGTTTTGAATGTCTGGAGTCGCCAGAAATTTGTGATGTTAAAATGGAGCAAAAAAAAGGTTGGAACCACTGGGTTAGACAAAGCTCAATGTTATTCCAAACAAGGTCTGGGACCAAAATCAGTAATGACAGTGTTGTTACTGACATAACAACAACAACAACAATAATTCAGTGTGTCATAGTTGATCGGTCTTCATAACATTTAAAACACAGTATCTCAGGAACAGAACATTTACCAAAACCATTCCCATAGACTCCAGGAAAAACTGGGAAGGATTTAACAGCTAAAGGTCGAAGGTCATAGTCACTGTGACCTCACGGAACACATTTTTGATCTAAACTTCTGGTAACTGAGACAAATGTTTGAATAGATCATGATGCAAGGACAGTGGATAGTCTGACAACCTAAAACTTAACCAAGGTGACATCAAAAACAGCTGAATTTGTTGGAAGCTTCATCACCGTCTATCCCAGAGCAGAAGGGACGCCAGAAGAACCTGGTGATCAGAGGGTTTGTCCTGCATAGATGACTGTGAGGTGGCCACATCTAGTTGGCAAAATAATAACAGAAGGTTTAGTTTACGGACTGGTTCCACAGATCAGTGTCTGGGTTCATTATCTTTAGTATCTGATGCTTTTTACTTTATCGTATTTAAATTACAGTTGGTCAGTCTGATGACATCGTCTTTTTATGCTTGATGAAGTGTTTGTTTACCATACTGTTTTACATCATATCATTATTAATATTCCTAAATTATGTAAAGGTATTTGATTAAGACAGCTAAAAGTACCACATGTGCTTTGTTTCCGTTCGGTATATGTGTGGTTTTCTGTTTCTGTGAAGGGAAGGAACCCAAATCAGCAGCAGTGGGTCAGAGCGGTGCAATGTCTTGAACAACAGTCACTGCTGACACCTGGTGGAATATGAGGACAAACACAGCCCACTGCATGTGGAGCTGAAATGAGGACGTTTATAGCACAACCACTGCTGCTAAAAGGAAACTGAATTCCTGGTGAGTAAAAATATTACCAAAGTACCTGTGTGTCAGCCTCATGTTTGACCAGAGTCAGTCCTCATATATGACGATCAGTGATCCTTAGGAACTATATTGGTATCTCTAACCATTTATATTGTGGCATGTTTGCCACAGTGCATTATGGGTAGTGGGTATTTTGTTGTAAATGTGTTATTTTTATGTGCAAGAATTCAGCGGGGTTGTTGTGTTAGTATTAGTTTTGACTTAATATGTGTATGGCAATGCTTACTGGCCTTTTTGTTTATTTTTTCTGTATTTTTGTAATTTGTAAAGTTGCATGCCGAGTGAGAGCCATAGGCAGAGCAATGGCTATCCTGTTGTGACCCCTTTGAATCACATGTTCCATAAAGTCAAAGTGAAAAACTACTTTGAGACTATGATTACCATTGAACCGAATTCTTGTGAAACTTTCTCCAATGTCACAATATGGTATAAGACTTACAAACATGGATGGTACGTTGTAGTTAAACTATATATTGAAAAAAAACTATCACAAATTGAAAAATGATGGGGTGGTAGCAAGAGCGATGGAATAGTGATGGGACTGTTGGCTCTTTGAAGGGAGCTGTTCAATCAGGAGCCGTTCACTGAAAAGAGCCGTTCAATAGACTGGCTCTTTTATGTTTTTTGCAGTATTTTGAAACACCAAAGTTTGAATGACTAAATAGGCTACATGTGATGATTGACATTACATTTTAAAGGTGTTTAATTGGCGCAGCTGTAAATATCTTACGTAAAAAAGAATAGTTAGTTCAAATGTGTGGGCTAAATACATGACATGAGAGGTGACATTAGGCAAATGCTGGAATTGGACAAAATACATCACGGTACATTATGTGGACTAGTCTGTAGCCTAAAAATGAAGAAGAAAATAAAACATTTTCTTATGAAACAACATTTTATTTTCCTCAAAACAAGAACAATAAATGTGACTAAACATACGGAAAACATTGCACAAAACACAACAGTGATTAATCACTGCAATTACAGTACTTAAATACCCAACAAACTGTAGTGCAAATAAAATATTTCAAGTAACATTGCAAAATACCTGATATCTCTAATGTAAATATCAAAATGATAAAACATTAGAAGTTCTCTCACTTCTATTCTGTGTATAAAGCCAATGCCTCCCCAGTGACGCTAAATTGACAGGCAATCGGACACTCCCTCCTTAAAAATAAATAAATAAATAAATAAAAATGAACGGCTCTTTACAAAGACTCGGTTCCCATCGTTCGTTTCAAAGAGCCATTCAAAAGATTTGATTCGTTTGTGAACGTCACATCACTACGATGGAGTGAGCATGCACTTGTTGGAGCTCCTGCACATTTTTGTTTAAATTTCATTAATTAACCCTCCGGTACCCGGGTGCGCCTTTTAGGCACACTTTGCACTTCGTTTTAAAAAACTTCATATTATTTTTCACAATTTAAATAAGGTTAGAATTCAAAAGTTGTTCATTTTTGCATGATCTTTAAAATTCTGACCACCAACTAAAATGTGCACATTGTAAACAAAAGAAAATTACAAGACTAGCATCTGTCTCCCAAGTGTGCCTAAAACGCACTATTTCTTCCATTTGATATGTACAGGGTGGGGAAGCAAAATTTACAATATTTTGAGGCAGGGATTGAAAGACAGTGTATGACCAATTAGTTTATTGAAAGTCATGAGAATTTATTTGCCACAAGAAAATGTCCATAATAGAAAATGTTTTTATTCTATGTGTCCTCCTTCTTTCTCAATAACTGCCTTCACACGCTTCCTGAAACTTGCGCAAGTGTTCCTCAAATATTCAGGTGACAACTTCTCCCATTCTTCTTTAATAGTATCTTCCAGACTTTCTCCTAATAGTTTTGCTCATAGTCATTCTCTTCTTTCCATTATAAACAGTCTTTATGGACACTCCAACTATTTTTGAAATCTCCTTTGGTGTGACGAGTGCATTCAGCAAATCACACACTCTTTGACGTTTGCTTTCCTGATTACTCATATGGGCAAAAGTTTCTGAAAAGGTATGGATAATAGTGTTAGGTATGATTATGACATCAATATATGTTTGGTTTCAAAACAATTGACGTAGTGCCTGCTGAGAAAAAACAACTAAATGTTCATTGTAAATTTTGCTTCCCCACCCTGTATGATTAGGGCTGAGCTGGATTTACAAAAATAAAATCTAATTAGAGCAGAAAAATAAATCAATATATAATATTTAATAGTTTGATTTATAGGTGTACATTTTACGCACACTTGGTGACAGATGCAAGTATTTTTGAACATTTGACCTAGCACCAAAAATAATAATGCAAATCAGTCAGTGTTGGAGTTAATCATTGACATATGCCAGGCTGCAAAAATCAAATAATATGTGATCCACTTTTTATATAGTATATTGAAAAAAATTTTTTCTTGTTTGTTTTTTGCACCCAAAAAATGGTTTGTTTACATTACAAACACGGCATTTAAAGGGTTAAAAATGTGACAATTATTGAGTATTTGGTATTTTTATTTACGGCTCAAGTTGATTAAATAGAAAAAAGTGTAAAAGAATTAGAAACAAACTGTATGAAATTTTTTTTTACATTATTCCACAGGTGTGCGAAAAAGGCACACTTGGTGCTTAGTAAGGGCCACACTGGACGGGATACCGGAGGGTTAAGGACACTATGTCACCTTTTTGGCATAAAAGACTCTCATAATTTAGTTATTATCTGAAGTATAGTAAGAAGTTCGAGGAAAATCTCATTTATGACTTCAAAATTATGCAAGTTCAAATACTAGGCCTGCTCGAGCACAAGGCCCAACACAGCAGCGGCAAAAAGTTTGAACAACGATAACCAGCCTCAGCCTGCTACAAGCGACAGCGTGGACCCCATAGCCATCAAAAAGGACATTCTCATCTCCCTGCGAGGAGACATTTCAACTGCGATTAAAGAAGAAATGAAAAACGCCTTGGCAGAGTATTTTGAGTATCTGTGGAAGGAAATGCGGGACATGAAGAATGAAATCGCTGACAACACTAACGCTGTCCGGGCGGAACTTGAACTGGTAAAGGCTAGCATGACAGAGCTAAAGGCTAACGTGAGTGAGGTTCAAGAGGGGCTATCAACATGGTCAGACGAGGTGGTGGAAATGCGAGAAACGATGACTGAGCTTAAAACACAAGTGACAATGCTTAAAGACAAATGTGAGGACCCGGGGGGGCGTATGAGACGGGGTAACATCAGAATTATTGGCCTTGCCTAGCTCCAGGCCTGTAGCGCACCAGCGGCCGTCTCTGCGCTCCTCACAGAAGTTTTCCAGCTGGACAGACAAGTATGTGTGGACCGCTCTCACCACAGGAAACCTGGAGATAAACCCCGAGCAATTATTGTTAAACTACACACTGTAAGCCTAGAATTTGTATTTACTAAAATGCTTTAATTACAATGTACTGAAATGATTTCAGTTTTTTTCATTGCTATAAAATATTCAGCATATTCTACTAATTTGTAGACACAGTTGAAAGTGTGAAAAAATTTAAGTTGAATGGATTTAACTCACTCAGTTTTAGTCTTGACCACACCTTTTTATCTGTGCATTGCATTGTGGGTATTGGGCATGTTGTTGTAAATGTGTTTTTTTTCTGTGCAGAGGTTCAGCGGGGTTGTGTTGTTAGTGTTCATTTGGTCTGAATGCATGAATGTCAGTGTTTATTGGCCTTTTTGTGTTTGTTTTTGTAGAGCTGCACCATGAGTCAGAGCCAGAGGAAGAACAAAAACTTTCCTGTTAATCTTTAGTTGAACTGAAACATTGGAAAACTTAATGCTTAAGTAATATAAAAACATAACCTATTTTAGTCAATTACATTGAGATAATTTCCTGCAGATCAGCCATCCATGCTACAAAGAAATAAACTGATTAATCATACAAAGCCATGTAAATTGAAAGAGATTTCAATTTAGATCTACTTGGATTTGAATCAAATGAACTGATAATATTAAGTCTAATGATTATACCAAGTAATTGATATTGCAACAAAGTTTAAGTAAAATTAACTTGGCATTCAGTGTGTTGGACTTAAAATAGCAATTCCATTCAAATCAAGCATTTAAGTTTAATACACTCAAGTTTTCATTACTCAATACTTAAATTTTTTAAGGCAACGGGTTACTTGAGATTTTTTAAGTAAACTCAACTTATCCAGTCTTACAGTGCAGAAGGAGGGAGACGCCATGGACATTTTAAGGAGAGCGCGCAACAGTGGCGGCAAACTTCAATACAGAGGAAACCCCATAGCCATCTACCCAGATTACACAGCCAGTGTCGTCAAAGCTCGAGCCACCTTCAGCAATATAAGGAAGATGCTGTGCAACAGACCCGGAGTCCGCTATGGAATCCTCTTCCTGGCCAGACTCCGCATCTTAAGGCGGCCATACACTGTGCGATTTTAGAGACGATTTCTCACTCGTGCGACTCTTTCTGGGATGGGGCCAGATGTGCCTCTAATCGTGTGTGGTGCTTGGTGCAGTGTACATGGGGTAAGGAGAAGCTATTAACACCTCACCACCACCTCACGACCTGCAATCGTGTGTTCGCAAGGAAAACGGAGCTGTTTGAAATCCTGCTCGCTCCTCGTGAGGGTATTGCACTGTCAAAGCAGTGCCACGAGCCCATGTGCCACGAATTCTCACACTGTGCATGTGCGAATACAATAATAGCCAGCTACTGTAAGCTAATTCTAAGCTTACAGTAGCTGGCTATTGGCCTAGTGCAGTTTAGCTTTTGCAGCTTACCTCTGGTTCCCTGTGCTGTAGGACTGACAGCCCATACTGTCCACGTCTGGACAACCAATTCCTTTGAATGTCATGGGAACAGACTTCCAAAAGCAATTAGCAGGTTTTACCAAGCACTCTCAAATTTTACAATTAATAATACTTCTAACATAAAATGTAGAAGGGAATTGGAAATGAATACACACATATCAGATGAGGTGTGGGCAGATATATGCTCTGAAGCCCATATGGTAACTAGTTCTAGTTCATGGAGAGAGTTCAAATGGAAAATTGTCACAAGATTTTTTAGGACACCAGAGTTAATTTCAAAAATGAACCTCCTGAATCCTAATACCTGTTGGCGAAATTGTGGGGCTCACTTGGGGAACCATACCCACATATTCTGGACGTGTCCTAAGATCAGACCTTTCTGGGATGATATATTTGTCGCTGTGAACAGTTTTCAACCAAACATTTTCTAAAGATTTCAAGTTTGCTATTTTAGGTGTAATCCCAGAAAGTTTAGAGGGAAATAACCAAAAATGCCTCTTGCGAATTTTACTAACATCAGCCATTAAATGTATCACTATCAAGTGGCTGAAACCTGAATCTCCAACATATAACATTTGGATTGAGAAAGTGAGGGAAATCTATCAGATGGAGCAAATTACATATATACTTAGAATTCAGGGAGAGATATTTACAAAGAGATGGAGTCCCATGATTAAGTTTTTAATGCAATAAGCATTCAGAAGTGGTTGTATACATATATGTTTTTTATATGTATGTATGTATGTATGTATGTATATTTGTGTATGTATATATATTATTTCTTTTTTTTTTTAAATCTTTTTTTGTCATTCATATTTAATTTGTTATTAATTGTAATCAATATCTACTGTAGATATAGATTTTTTTTGTTTGTTTGTTTCATGTGTGCCATATGGGGATGTGTGATTATATATGTCAAAGTGTGTAAAATGTCTTATATATCTGGATGAGCAAAACCAAATAAAAATTAAGTTAAAGAAAAATCTAAATGTCTCGAAAATGTGAGCAAACTTCGTAGACATTGTCCCGAGGAAGGTACATATAAAGTTTGAAATGAATCTGACCGGTAGTTTCGAAAAAGTTTGTCGAAATCCAGACATCGGTGACCTTGAATTTGACCCTTCAAGGTCAAAGGTCATGGACCCATGAAAGTCCATGTATGACTTCCTATCAGTCCTCAATAGTAACTATACTGATATTTGTAACCATTTACATGTAATAAACCCTCCAAATATGGACCATTATTAATAAAGGCACATTTGAAATATTTTTAAAAAGTTGGACATTCATGCACATGTTCTGGGACTGTGACCTTTTAAAAAGTTATTGGAGCTCAGGTCACTCTTTCACTCAATCAGTCTTGGACTTACAATTTGATTTAAGCAGCAGTTTATATTTACTAAATGACACATAATTTACAGTTACAAAATAAAAAATGCAGGATACTAATTTTGATCACTTACTTTGCAAAGAAATGCATACTTTTATTTTGGAAGAATGAGTCCCCTCCATCTTTTAAGATTTTCCATGGTCAGTTGTCTTCTTTTTTACCTTTAGAAAAACTGACTTTGGATAAACATAATCGTGGCCATCTCTTTAATGAATTTTGGTTGCCTTTACTCTCCAGTATGGAGAAAGTTTGAGTTTGTACGCCATGAATACTGCCCTACTACTGCTATTTATGTTACAGCATGCATCACTGTGCTCATGCTTATGTTTGTGCCCTTATTACTGTTATTATTGTGATGATAATGGTGATTATTATTATTATTATTTCATTTCATTTTTATTATTATTTTTATTTTTTTAAATATATATTTAGACTTATGTTTTTAGTCTGTTACTTTTGAGTGTGTTTAGTTGGTTTATTCCTTCAGGGGTGGAGGGTGGGAAGAGTGCACAAAGGAGAATTGCAAAAAGTAAGACCCAGTATCACTATGTTTGTACTGTATCTGGATGATTTTCTTTTGTGAAATAAAAAGATATTTTTAAAAAAAATTGCAAAAATCAAAACTGTGAACAAACTTTGTAAACACTATCCTAAGGAAGGTACATATAAAGTTTGAAATGAATCTGACCAGTAGTTTAGAGTAGTAGTAGTTATCAGAGAAGATGTTTGAAGAAATTGCTAATGAAGACAATGAAGACGACTTTGAAGACGAAGACACTGATTACAGCGGACACATCAGCTGGTGAGCCGTTCAGCTTAAAATGCAAATACTGTTCCTTGAAATTCTCCAACATTATCCCTTAAATGTGTGAGACAGTATTAAATAACAGACACAGTGGAGATGTTCACACTACATCAGGCACATTTAAACATTCACTTCATTTATCACAAACCAGATTGTGTTGCATTTATTATTAACTGTACAAACAATAAAGATCCAGACATAGGTAGTGCATAGAAACCTTTGGAAACTAAAGGTCCGTTAAATCGACATACTCTGTGAACAACAGGGGTGATGTTTGGTACATGCCATTGTCGTTTATCCTAAAATCTAGAATACAGAAACACAGTCAGTCAAATTTAGAGCAGGCCTACATCTACTTTTCAACAACAGCTTTGTTTTATAACATTCAGCACTAACAGGGCCTGGAGCCCAGCAACAACACAGATTAACACTTCATCTTAAACATGAGACTGTGCATGCACCCATTCTGCTTGTGGTCATTGCCTGAAGGTTGAAAACGTCTCTGTAGGATTCGTTTTATTCTCAAGGAAACAGTCTGTGTCATAAAAGGTGGTGAAGTACCAGCATTTCATGTTCTAGTCCATGTCTTTGGTTTGTGGTGATCTTGGCAATGCTAGATATTTGACGAATCGGACCAGTTTTAGCCTGTTTTAGCCCAGGAACTGAACAGGAGTTACACCATCCTCCATCTTGTTACTACGACGGCGTATTAGGGCCACATAAGAAAATAAAAACGCCTGTCACTACGAGAATAAAGTCATTATTTAACGAGAATAAAGTCGTTATTTAACGAGAACAAAGTCATTATTTATCAAGAATAGAGTCATAGTTTTAAAACACTCATTATTTAATGAGAATAAAGTCATTATTTAACAAGAATAAAGTCGTAGTTTTAAAAAACTCATTATTAAATGAGAATAAAGTTATTTAACAAGAATAAAGTCGTAGTTTTAAAAAACTCATTATTTAACGAGAATAAAGTCGTTATATAATGAGAATAAAGTCATACCCACTCATCGAATAATGTAGAACTGTGAAGATTTAGTGCAGTTCTTCTTTCATTTGGGGTTTAGGCACAAAGGCCAAATACTGAGTCTATCCTCTCATTAACACATTCTCATTAGTTGAAGGACTCTGAAGCGAGTTTGCACACATTTGGATTTATTGTAAGAACTGAAATGATTTGTAGCAAATTTCCTTCTTTGGGGGAGAAACTGATGAAGTGTTCAGCTGTAGGACTATCAGTGGAAACACCAGAGAACTAAACAGAGAAGGTTTGGTGTTTCTGAACAAACTGTGGGGATTCTACTGTGAGGTTTGGAGTCCAACAGAAGGGAAAGCTGTTGCTTCGCTTGTTGCCTTCGCTGTAAAACCAGAAACTCTGTTGAATTTTCAAAATAGTATGACTTTAATCTCATAAAAGTACGACTTTATTCTCGTTAACTAATGACTTTATTCTTGTTAAATAATGATTTTTTTTTAAAAAACTATGACTTTATTTTCATAGTGACAAGCGTTTCTATTTTCTTATGTGGCCCTAATACGCCGTCGTATGTTACACATTTTAATGGATTTTTTCTCATTTTCCTCTGAGCAGACACTGTTTCCATTTCTTTCAGTGAGGATTCTTTCCAATGTGATAGTTACATTTGTCTATATTTATTGTAATGTTAGGTGTCAGCATGAATTTGTTTTTGTCTGAAAGAAGTGAGTTGGCACTTTTAACTTGAAGAAGTTTAAGAAAATAACAATACCCTAAATTACATCAAAGGCCTTTAACTTTAGAAAGAAAAATGACTGGCATTTTCAATCAAAATCTAATTTTCTGTATCGTTTATGGCTGGAATTTTTAAATTTAGTTTCCTTTATTAATATTTAATGGGGCTGGGCACTAACCTGTGATAAGTTTATGATACAGACAGAATTGCATTGATAACTAGGTGTCAAAAAAGTGTCTCATCATTTAATATCAAATTTCAACACTGCAGCGCACATGCACGGTGTTAACACATTTTATTCATGACTATAATGCCAGACATTTTCAAGTTGGGATAAAAAGGTTTGGCTTTTATTAAGTAAAACTTCTTTGAGCAGTAAATAGGTGTACATTCTTATGTTATGAAACTTCTGAGTGTATGAAAATGCAGATGAGCTGGAAAGTTGAAAGATTTGTTTAATGTGTTTTTCTTTTTGTAAAAATGGCAAAAGGAAAAATGTATAATTTAGGGGCCAGAGTATCAGTATCAGTATAAAATGTGAATGATAGCCAACCCTCGGGTCCAGTTCACCTTTTATTATGTTCCCAATGATAAAACACCTGGACCCAAGGTAAGTTCCGACTGCAAACTACACCTGAAATCATCAACGTGTTGAAATATTAAAGAAACTGAGTTAATGCCACAGTACAGATTAGGTTTACTTTAAATTCTGTTGAGGTTTACGCTGCAAATGCGTAGGCACAGTCACTTTTCCATCTGGGCTGACAGACTGCTCTCACAGCAGATGTTTTAACTCTGTCCCATCTAGTTGAACCAGCTGGTTTATCTCACATTCCCACATGTCACTGCTGTAGAAACATCTGGTACCATCTGCTACAAATAAGGGTAGAAGTTAAATGGGTTGAGTGGCTAGTGCTTGAGTAGTGCAGTAAATGCAAAAAAAGTATGTTTCAGAGCAGGGGTGTCAAACTCATTTTAGTTCAGGGGCTCATTCACCACAATTTGATCTAAAGTGGGCCAGACCAGTAAAATAATGACTTAATAACCTATAAATAATGACAAATCCAAGTTTCTCTCTTTGTTTTAGTACAAAAAACACACCAATTAAATTACGAAAATGTTTACATTTTACAAAAAAGATGTGAATAACCTGAAAAAACAGAAATTTAATATAAAACAATTTGTGCAATTTTAACAATATTATGCCTCGACTTATTATTTATATATGTACATTACACACAGTGTTACATAAACATTTGGTAACAGGCAGAATATTGTTAAAATTTTGGAGGTTGGAACTAAAATTTGAACAATTTCTACAATATTCCATCTCTTATTATTAACACAACTCCAGATCACAGTGGATCCATACATGCACAAAACATTTAGTAACAAGCAGAATATTGTTCAAATTGCACATTTCGGGTTGTTCATCTTTGCTTTTATTTATGTATTTATTTGCATTTTATTGTGAAAGAATAGTTTTATAAATGTAAATATTTTCACAGTGTAATGTTATTTTTTTACTTCAATTTTTTCCACATAATTTTTCACAAAGAAAATTGTAGTTGTCATTATTTATGGGTTATTGTGTTGTTATTTTTACTGGAGATCACATTGGTCTGTATATGGAACCTGAACCAAAAGGATTTTGACAACCTGGACTGTTCAGGTTATTTTTGCACTTTCATCCTGTGGGCCGGAATGGAACCTTTGGCGGGGGGGCAGATTTGGACCCCAGGCCGCATGTTTGACACCTGTGGTTTAGAGGAACGTGCACATGAGGGGGTGCATCATTCCATTAAAATGACTAAAGCCCTTCAAAAGATCATGCCACATGTAAAGACGTGTGTCTCTGTGAAAACTTTATTGTTCTGTCACATAGCAAAGATGGCTTTGAAAAAAGACAAAAGGAATGACAGATTTATTCACCTTTGTTCTGTATTGAGTATATCCAGCCCAATATGAATAGAATTTACTAAGGTTTACAGCAGTCAACTTACCGATAACTGTACCTTTATTTAACATGTAAAGAGCATGTCTTAACTCGGCTGTGCTTGGCATGTCTGTGAACTACCCTTTCCTCTACTGACATCACTAGCAATGGTGGTTCAGATGCGCCTTTATGATTACACATTGGTTACATTCCTCCACACCCTCATCTGTGTGTCTATCTGGTCTAACCTAGACTGTGTTAGTCTTTACTAAACCAATCAGCTGCACCCATGCTCACAACTATACACTGCAGGTCGCCCACCCCTTCTAACCTCCTCCCTCCTTAACTTAATTTGTGCAGCTTTATAAAAGTGGCCCAGAGTTTACCGTTATGGCTCAGGGAAGGAATTAAGTAGCAATTCAAGGCAGAAATGTCCCATCGGTATGTGATGTCAACTCCGTTTAACAGGAACAAATGAAACGTGATGAGAGTTCAACAATTCGGTGATGGATTGTCTAGTTTGTGAAAGTGGAATTGATCACAATATGAAAGGTAATGGAAACCAGCGTCTGCTCACAAGGCAAAGAAAAGTTTCCCCAAATGTGTCAATGCTTTAGAAAAAGGCAGCACTGATATGTTCTTAATTGGTAAGAAATAGGCTAAAACAAGAAAATCCAATGGTCCTTAAATACATCTGTCACATTCAGGATCCTACGTTCTTTTAGCAGGTTTGGCGATGAGCTGCCGTTCTCTCTCCAGCTCCTTCTCTCGCTGCTGCTCCTTTTCCAGCACCTCCTTCTGCTTCTGCTGTTGCAGTTTCAAAGCTCTCTTCTGAAAGGAAATAACAGTATTAAATGAATATTTACATTTAATCAATAGTAATATTAAATCAGTGTCATGAACGTTATCTTCCATCCATCCTCCATACACTTAATATCTGCTCCTCATGTTGTAAAACACTTTCAGTAAGAATACCTTTAGTTTAGTCGTCTTTTCATGGAGCAAAATCATCTCTTTCCTTATAGACACCAGTTTATTGTGGTAAAACTTGGCCTCTGTAAACTGAAATCAAACTGAATTAGAGATCACATGTGCTAGTTGGTAGGAACAAGAGACAACTCCAACATTCATTAATAAAGGCATGATGATGATGATGATGATGATGATGACTATGATGTAGATGGAACATACCAGTGAATTAAGGTCCAATAAGGTGTTACATTCTCTGAACTTTGTGACTTCTTGGTCCAGTGTGTCTAGTAATATCAGCTGATTCTGTCTGGTTGGGGAAACATACCAAAAAAAAAGAAAAGTTACATTTTCAGGAAAATAAAAACCATGTTCCAGTTGTCTAATCATTAGTAGATGACAAAAAAAACTATACATGACAATGGCAGTTTAGAATAAACAAATCTACCTCGATACAAACTTAAAATGGAATCAAATCTGCTGATCTGTTTATACACAATCATTTTTCAGATATATCTTCTTTTATTCAGACCTTCCAGTTTGAGATCTGAACTAAAAAAGTCTTTGGTTCAGATCAAACTGTATTAAACTGAACCAAGGTTCACTTTATTTGAAGAAACGTTCAAAACTTGGCCTATCAGAATAACTACAGCAAGTTCCATACGACAGTCACTGATAAAAATGAAAGAAGAAAAACAAATATAAGGCAGAGTTAGTTAAAACAAGGTGAATTGACAACATGCTGAAATCAGGCATAGAACATGAATAAACAGCACATGAAGAAAATACTGAAAGGACACATCAGTCCACTACCAAACCTGCAGTGAACCTGAACTTTAAAGTCAGTGTATGTTTCATTTCACCTTCTTTTTCTTTTATTTTGCTCATCACCAAATACATGGAATGAAGCACAAACATTATGTCATAACAGGAAAAATAATGTACATTCAATAATAACAAAATTCTGTGAAAAAGAGGTGAAACCCTTTTAAAAAAGGTGCCTAATTACCTTGGCCAGAAGGTATTGTGATCACTTTGCTTTGTGTGTTTGCGTGTGTGTTTGTTTGTTAGCAAGATAACTCAAAAAGTTCTAGATGGATTTTCACAAAATTTTCAGGAAATGTTGATACTGGGACAAGGAAGAAATGATTAAATTTTGGTGGTGATCGAGGGGGCAGATCTGTCTCGGCGGAGGTCTGCGCTCTCTGAGTGCTTTTCTTGTTTATGGATTGTTTTTGGTTGTTTTGGACTGAAGAAGCATTACAAGTTTATACATTGATGGATGCTGTGAGTAGTATTTTGGCAAATACTTCTGCCTAAATTCAACAACCTGTACATTAGTACATTCCAATAAAACATGGAATTCATCTCCCACATAAATGACAGACTAAGACTTCTTTCCAAACCTCTGTATCGTCTGGTGACTTTAGGGATGCTTGTGTTGTTTGTTCTAAAGTTACAAATTGCTTGCCTGTAACCAAGGTTTTCACATAACCGATCATTTTTCAAGTTTATATTCTGATTTAACTTCACATGAAGTTATGTCTCTGATTTCACTCCGCCATTTTTGTACATGTCTGCTCAAGGGATGTAACGATTACCGGTATAACGATAAACCGCTGTAAAACTGCCAATGGTTAGTATTATTGTTTAAATTCTAATTATCATGATAAACATGTTTGATTACCGCACTTTTCTGGAGAAAACGCCTATGTAAAGATCTGCTTTTATGTCAAATATTTGAGTATAGTTTTTATTTATTACAATTGTAATTTTATATACCTAATATTTGGAACCAATATTCACTTTTAAAGTCTTTGAAAAGGTTTGTTAAGCATCTTTGAGTGATTTATGCAATAAAGTATACACATTTTTAAAATTGGATTTTACATATTTTTTTGTGTTTTCTGGCCTTTTGTGTTGATATAGTAGGTTAAAGTGGAAAAAAAAAATAATAGGCAGATGATATAGATGAAGTTGTGCTGAAAAAAAAGATACCAAACATGGGTATAGTAAACATTTGTTTATAAGGTATATAAAGGCAAAATCAAAAGGACTGAAAAACGGACAAAATAGGCTCAGACCACTAAGGGTTAATATTTGAATGTTTCCGCAACAAAAGGTACATTATGCCAATTATGTTATTTGGTTTTTTGTTTGTTTGTTTGTTTTCACAATACAACTTGGTTAAATTATTTCAGTGTGTGTATAAGTACTTTTTGAACATTTTGAGGACAATTTCAACAATACCGCAATAATAATGATAACCATGATAATTTTGGTCACAATAACCATGATATGAAATTTTCATATCGTTACATCCCTAGTCTGCTCAAAACACCACACAGACTGCTCTGTTTCAGTGTCTGTTACATTAAATGTAAAATATCTGCTGGTCCAGATCCAGTGGTGCCACAGGGACACATGTCCTGTTCAGTAGTCTCTGTGTTTAAACTAAATGACTTATCTCCATGGTTAATACATGTATGAATAGGTCTCAGTAAGTACTTCCACATGACACATGTTACAATTTACTGGATTACAATTTTGTACTGCCAGTACAAATTCATCAGTACTCCCTCTACCTATTGCAAATAACTAGAGGATATTTGATGAAAGTATCGATATACTCACGTGAGCTCTTGGAGGGCTCGTTTAGAGTTCTGTAGATCAGGCAGGTAATGGGACAATAATCCCTCTGTCAGTTTGTCCACTGCCTTCTTATCCACATACACATTTTCTACACAGGTTGAGCTCTCAGGACACTCGGAATCCTGTTGTGTCTTCTGAAGATCTTCTGCTATGAAGGAAAAAAAGAAAGTTGTCACTTCAAGTCTACTGAACCATTTATTGGTGAATTTAAAAGCTGTAGTTTGTCAGTTTATGCTTTGCAAAGATACAATATTTCCTAACATGTTCAATAACAGCATCCTAAACACCTGACAGATCAACTTTCACTTCTTTCCTTCTGACCCTGAATGTGTATTTGTTTCTGAGCCTCTATTTTCCCTATTTTCACATGTTACCCTGATGTTCTCTGATATTATTTGGTGCATTGACCTAACGTTAGGACAAACGTTAAATCTTAAATAGAAAACACACAAAATATATAACAATAAAAACATACAACAGTGCGTAGTGTTGTGCCGAATTCTGCTCCCTGCCAAAAATTGCATCCCCAGGCAAGGGTGATGTAGTTTTCGGCAGTATGTTTTTACTGTTATATATTTTGTGTGTTTTCTATTTAAGATTTAACATTTGAAAGTTGTATATACCTTACAGTTTGCACATTCTTTAATATTAAACAGATTTTTTTTAAAAACATAACTGCAATATCATACAATATTATTAATTACTTAATTGTTACACAGCTATGATGGTGTTAAGAGGTTGAATAATTCACAATTTATTTCATACCCTACAATCAGAAAAGAGAAAAATTAATGAACCAGGGTGAATAGGAAGCTTTTTTTTTTTTCTTTTTTCATGGGCTCAGCTGGCTGACAGGCAGCTGTCTGTACCGATAAGGCAGCAGCCGACACCAACTGTACTCCCTGTCATCATTGCCCATTTTTCTGACACCTTTGGTTGTGTATCCTCTTTTATTTGGACATTTTACCAGGGAATATCTCGCACTATTTTTTTTTTTTTTTTTGTCTATTTGTCTTGTCCAGCGTCCTAACAGCAGAATGGTAGTCTGGTTCCTTCTGGTGATGAACAAATTTATTTTGCCAAGGGTAACTTCATAAAGTATATGAAGCGCCCCTTGATATTCTACTGTGTTTATTATAAGTTTTGTTGAACCACATTTCGATGCCGGACCTGACATTGGCGGGGGGGGGGGGGGGGGGGGGGTAGCAGAAGAAGGGGAGAGAACAAGAGAGAAGAAGGTGGCAAAGACCCTCACAAGAAAGTATCAACAATGCAAACAGTAACAACCATGGTGACAATTATAATGGTAACAATAACTACAACCAGAACTGAGTAAACTGGGCAGAAGAGAGAGAAAAAAAACAAAACAAACAAAACTACAGAAAAAAAACAACAACACACAATAATGAAATACATAAGACCTATGAAATGATGAATATAAGAAAGCATGAACAAAATATCGTATACCACGTTTGCACAAATAATATCTATAACAAATAATACCAGTAACAAGGATAGAAGTAGGAAGCATTTCTCAGCAAACTGTGACAGGGTGAATTTGGTGCACACTGTCCTCTTCATGGCTGACTTTGGGAGGGGGAGCAGTTTTAGGCAGGGAGCAGAATTCGGCACAACACTACACACCTCTCCTGTGTAGATGTCCACTGTGGGACGATGTTCCCTCCTCGTCCATCCCCTCCACCTCCATGTCAGCAACTATGACCCTGATTTTCTTGAAGAACCTGAAAAAGAGGCCCAGATTTACAAGCCAAGCAGATCTTTATCAAGCAGATGTTATCAGCTAAATATTTCTGCGAGTCTCGTCTAATCAGTAACCAAACACTGAGGAAGTGTTTAAGCTAGCTCAACCAACGGATGTCTAACGAGAATAGCACGAGCCCCAAACAAACACCGGCTCCACGGACTGAAAACATGTCCACGACATTTACAGCGACTTACCGTCTGTTTGTCTCCTGAACTGTGTCCGAAAGTGCGAAGAATTAAGCTTTTTTTTTTTAAGAGGAAAACGTAGAGCAGAGGAGAATTTGGATTTGTTGGTACGCCTGGAAGCCGTCATGTGACTCATACGTCATCACGTGACTGCGTAGGAAACCAAACTTGCTAGTGTTACTTCCAAACCCCAGTCTGTCGATAAGTACCGAGTGAAGGCGGCGGTGATGTTTAGAGGCTGATGTTTGCACCATGACAGATATAAACTAAAAAAGAAACTGGCTTATACAGGCTGCGCGTCTACATACAGGTGAGTCCCACTCTTATTTCCAAACAGAGGATCAAGCTACAAGAGTCAACTGTCAGTACAGAAGTGACAGGATATGCTAGCTTACCTTTACTAGCTAGCTTGTTACTGTTTGGTCACAGGCTGTTTTCTAAGAGGAGTCAAAGTTTATCAGCTGCCTCACATCAACTAGACAAGGCAAGATATCTTCTAGATGGAGTCAATGTTAAGTCTGTTAAAGCCTTGTCAGTGAAGTTTCTTTAACCTCTCTGTGTTTACCGGGAAGGTGGGGGATGTGACCTAAAATATCACAAACATCTTCATTTTTATTACTACGATACGTGTCTAATCATCAATTCTTTCAAGTGTCAAGACTGATTTTTGATCCTGAGTGAAAGCGGAAAAGGCCAGACGGTTACTTATGGTTGTAAATTAACTAGAAATGTCCCGGATTGTATGTTTTAGTGCGTATTTTATTGGATTTTACCCCCTTCCCAGGTTTAAAGGCTGATTTTTGACCCTGAGTGAAAGTTGAAGAAACTAGACATTTATTTGTGGCTCTAAATTACTTATAAGGTAAAAACATGCCTGGTTTCATGATGTACTGCTTATGTTATTAACTGATTAAATGCTTTGAAAGCCGGAGTTGTTACTTAACAAGATGAAAACGACATAAAAGACCGTTATTTGTGGTTTACTTTTATGTATATAGGCGAAACTAGACAAGTCAAGACAAAAACACGCCTGTAGTTACTCATTTCCTGAGTTATCGCTTATGTAATTCATTGATTTCATGGATTCAGTGATGCTGTGAAAGCCAAGTACATTTGGAGTTCTTATTAAACAAGATGAAAACTACATAAAATATAGTTATTTGAAGTTTTAAACTCAAAAACTGTATGAACTATCCCTTTTCAACAAAACATTACAACATTTTCTGTTTTATTTGGTAGTGTAAACAATATAAACCCTGACAACTAAAAGATTTGCATACTGACATTGGAGCCTAGTTAAAGTTGAAGTGACCAGACAGTTAAATAATTTGCAAAGAATGAAAGTGATATTCAAAACAGAACAAGTTTAATGTACAACATTCAAACCTATTATAAAGATAAAATATTCAGCATCTAAGTAAAATTCAGTACAACAAATGTCTGAAACATTTAGAAGTAGGTCTGCACAATGTTGGAAAAAACTGACATTGCGATTTTTTTTTTTTAACCCTGCGATATATATTGCAATATGAAAAAAAAAAAATACTCAGCAGGATACAATAGCTGTGTGGTGCCTAGGGGTGTGTATTGGCAAGAATCTGGCAATACGATACAAATCACAATACTAGGATCACGATACGATATATCACGATATATCATGATACTGTTAAAAGGCAATTTTTTTGTTTGTTTCTTTTTTTTTTTTTTTTTAATGATTATTTCCTGGAAGAATTGAATTACACCAGAAATATACACAAATATTAAACACATTTTTATTTGATCAGAACAGGATCTAATGCTATATCACAAAATGTTTCTAATTCTCCTAGTTTCCAAAGGAACTACCATCTGCCTCTCAGACAATAAAAAGTGCTTTTAGAATGCTTCAAATAACCATTATTTAATAAAAGCAGTGTTAAATAATAATAAATGAAATATAAACAATGTTACTTCTCGTTGTGGCAACAGGTGCAAGGCACTATTGACACAGAACACTTGTTTCAGTATCATCCTTCTTGTAGCCAAAATAATTCCACATAACTGAAGTTGCTTTTCTTTTTGGCACCAAGTCTTTGTTTTTGGTGATTTTCTCTTGTCCGTTGCTCATTTTTCAACACTGCAGTGTTTCTTGTGGAACTGATCTGTTGGTGTGGTGTGTGTAATGGGGGGGGTACGCACACGATTCTCCCTGGAGGGGTGGGGGTGCACATGTGTTTCGGTTGTTAGGTGGGGGGGCACAGGCGATGCGTACCGCTGCTCGTGGAAGTGGAAGTGAAACGTAATGCTCATTTATCTTTTCCCTACCTACTGAAGCTTTGCAAACTTTCATTTGAGGGGGCAGGACATGCCACAACAAAACCTTACCAGCAGAACGCAGCAACTCACTCACTCCATCAATCAATCAATCAATCAATCTTTATTTATATAGCGCTTTTCATACATGGAGGACATAGCACAAAGTACTTTACATATAAGTATAAAAATCAGTACCCCACCCACCCACACACACACACTTACCCACCCACCCACCCACTCACACACACAAACACACACACACACACAAGCACACATACACTTTAAAAGCCTGACCGAGCACGAGAGGACCAGAAAGTAAAAGTAAAAGAGGAGGCGCTGTCTCAGGGAGCCATCCACATCAGGAGGCACTCACTGACCCCGGCAACAAGGTGCCAGCGACACAGTGCCGCATCTCGACCAGTGGGAGAAGACCAGCCCCCACCCACCAGAAAGGAGCAGACCCCAGTGAAGGAAGGCACCACAGCCACCAGAGTCCACAGCTGCCCCCTGGCACGGAGGGCTCCCTCTCCATGTGCAGGGGCGTGGTCTGCTTCGGCAAACTGATTAAGAATGAATGTAATTGGTGGATCGCGATGGACCTGCAATGTGACTGTTGTGCACACATACATTGCAATAACGATGCTCAAACGATATATCGTGAAGCTCTGTAAGTGTGAATAAAAAGAAATGACTACCACGAATAAATGTGAATATACATAAAATAATCCGCAAAGATAATACACAGTATTGTGCAAAAGTTTTAGTCTTTAGATTAGTTGTTTTTGCAGTGTTGAAATGAAAATGCGTATTTATTTTTAAGTCTCTTTTCTTCAGATATAACAAGAAAATACAGGAAATATGTACACAACCTTAAAAGACAGACAAAAAATGAAACTAAATGGGTTTTAAAGGTTAAAGTCAGTATTTAGTGTGACCCCTGACCCCATGACAAGAAGCAACAAAATCTGTTAAAAACATCTGGCATGTATTGAAAAAAACCTGGAATAAAAAAATCAGAACATGAACAAAAGGATTAAAGACGTGTTAAGTCAGGAGTCACCAATCCTGGTCCTCGAGGGTCAGTATCCTGCATGTTTTAGATGTTTCCCTCTTCCAGCACACCTGACGGACATTATGAGGCTTCTGCAGAGCTTGATGATAGGCTTATCATTTGAATCAGGTGTGTTGGAAGAGGGATACATTGAAAACATGCAGGATTCCGGCCCTCGAGGACCAGGATTGGTGACCCCTGTGTTAAGTGGAAAAGGAAGGTCATACTAAAATTGACCACTTTGGTTTAGAGAAGCTGTTTTTACTGCTGTATATACTACAGTAAAGTATGTTCCATTTTTTGTGTGTCTTTTAAAGCTGTGCACATATTTCCTATTTTTTCTTGTTGTATTTGAAGAAAAGAGATAGAGATGGAAGACGCTAAACAGCACGTTGGCCCTCTGGATGGGAAATATGAGGACAAAAAACCCAAGATGGAACAATCGACCAACAAAGTATTAGACACATTCTGCAGGAAGGAGTTTTCTTTTCACCGAAGCACTTCCATCTTAAAATACCATATTAACATAAAGCATACATTAGTCAGGAGTTCTGCTAGCACTTTGGCTAATGCATTGCCCAACTTGTGAGAAACACGTTAAGTGCTGAGCCTAAATATTTCCTCCTTTCTTGAGTCTGTTTGCTCATGCAAAATTAAATGCAATTAATATAGATAAAAAATTAATGATATGTACTTGTGATTAATCGAAATTAATCCACAGCAACCCTGTGATTAATCTGATTAAAAATTGTAATCGTTTGACAGCACTAATAGATAGATAGATAGATAGATAGATAGATAGATAGATAGATAGATAGATAGATAGATAGATAGATAGTGTTTTATTGCATGACCTTGTTATTGAATGAATTAAATGTGTAAAGTCAGTCACCACCTGTTTTTTTTTTTTTTTTTTGTTTTTCTGTAGGACCTGAAATGGAGCAGAAATGCCAACCCACAGTTGTGTCCTACTACAAAAGTGTAAATAAATGATTACCTCTGAGGACAGTGAGCTACAGACAGAGATCACCTGAGTAAACCTTCTTCACTGGTAGGCCTGTCACAAGTATTTAAGCTAACCAGAATCATTTCACATAAAGGTGATAATTATTCATTCACCTGCCTGGAATAAGCAGAAATGTCGTTTTTCAATTTTGAGTACTTTCTCCGCGTACTCGTACACGGAGATGCAAATGCAATTATGTCTCTATTTCACCTTTCTGAAGTGGTTTATCACCATTTATTCCAATGATATCCTCAGTAATTAGCTTTTTTTTCTGTGAAAATCAGGTATTTTCCTATATTTAATTCACTGATCATGTAGATACTTATAAAAGGTCAGATTAAAGTTAGGTTTATTATCACAAACAAAGAAACCTGAAGAAAAAGTGACTTTTACAGCAAAGATATCATTAACTGAACATAACCCCAGTGTGTCCATCCACTGTCATTGATCCAACTCCATGGGTTTTACTGGTGAAACAATGTTGTAGAAAATGATGGTGTTTCCATATTAACTACGGAGCCTCTGAACGTCCAAATGGGTCATATCTGATGACCATGAAAAGATGAAGAACTGTATTTTACACCAATTATTTACATGTTTTGATAAGGTTAGTTGATCAACAGGTATTAACCTCCTGTGACCCAGGAAATGTCAGCAAAGTACAAGCTTTTTTTGTTTTTTATTAAGTAAGTGCCTGTATTGGAAACATCATGATGCAACAGTTTTTTCAAATGCAGTTTTTAAAATTTTTATGGAATGTTCTCTGTGGTGGACAGTTTTCTTTTCTTTTTTTTTGTTTAAAGTTGTGAAACTCTTGTCCACAAATGTGGACAGAAAACCCATAGCTGGGTATTAGGAGGTTAAACATTTTACATCAGTATTTTGTTCGATGGTGGATGTTTGGGTCTTTATGGGTTAATTCTTTATTTATCAATATATTTATTTATTTTTACCACTTTCCAAATCAGGGAAGTGGGTGTTTTTCTAGATTTACTGTAGATTTAGTTGAGCCTGATGTATATAAAGAAGTGTTTTTAACCTTAAACCAGTGGCTTCCAACCTTTTTTGGCTCGTGACCCTATTTTAACATCACAAATTTCTGGTGACCCCAGACATTCAAAACGGAGACTTTTTTTTTTTTTTTGCTAAAATTAATTTGTTTTTGATCATGTAATAGTTTGCTATACTATGTTGCAAATAAACATTAATTTTAGAGGGCATTTAGTTTGTATAATGTATATTATTATGGACAGAGGCAGTAAAACCAGGTGTAGATTACTGCACAAAGGGAGAATTTTATTTTCCTTGGTCAGGATATGTACAGTCAGTCCAGCTTGGATTTACAAGGCTGACAATTAATACTGAACAAACAAGAACTCAAACTATGAATTATGAAAGAGCTGCAGCATCTGAAACTGACCACAATGAACATTTGACAGATAAACAGAACCCCAGTGCTTCAGTTCAGCTTCAGAGTTTGTCATGTCTTTTATATTGTTATTGTCTCTGTCAAGTCAACATATATTTTTTAGTAGTATTTTTCTTCTTCTTTTTTTTTTTTTTTTTTAATTCAATTACTAGAAATTTCAGGCGACCCCATTTGAATTTCGGGTGACCCTACTTGGGGTCCCGACCCCAAGGTTGAAAAACACTGCCTTTAAACAATTTTATTTGCATATAAAAAAATGAACAGAACACTTTAGTCAGAGTAAATTATTAATCAGCTCTTCTCCATTCTGTGACAGCCCTCCCCCAGGTAATAAAGATGTCAGGTGGGAACCTCTTGACCAAGGTGCGCTCTGCCTTCAGGAAAGAGCAGAGCGACTGGGACCTGAGTGACACAGCACCTTTTGACCTCTCTGATGAGCTTGTGGAGGATGAGGCACCCAAGTTCAATAAGCTGAGGGTTGTGGTGTCAGGAGAGATGTCGGACTACTCGACCAGCGCTCCGTCCAACGGGGTGGCAGTGAACACTTTGGTGGTAGCGGACGATGATGACTCGCTGCTGGACTCGTCGTCCAGCCTGGGCAGCCCAGGGTTAAATATGGACCCCTGTGATAACTGCACCAAGAAGAGAGAAAGGATCAAACACAGAAGGGTGATGAAGAAGCTGATCCTCGCGGCTCTTCTCTATTTTCTTTTCATGACAGGTGAAATTATTGGTAAGCGTGAACCTCACAGTATAATCATTATCACTGCTGGTCAATCGGTGGCTCATGTGAATTGTTCCAAACCTCATAATCAGCATGTTGTGTAGATGCTTAGGTCACGTTTTAGAATACTTTGGGAGTAATACCAAGTTTGTTTTTTTGTCGCGAGACGGAGGCGGCCGCGCTTCCACGTCGGCGGTTTCCGGGTCATTTACCCGCGGCCCTGCTCTGAAAAATTGATCTAATCCACCATTAATCAATAACACAAAATTAAAAAGAAATCGGTCCAAAAATGATTAAATTGATTTTTTTACCCAACCCTATTTGTGTTACTGTCCAAATCCTTATAGACCTGACTCTACATTCATAAATGATACATGATGACACATATTTACTGAACCAGTGGTGATCTTGGATCAACCCATTTGTTATCTGCATTCCATTTAGCATAACTGGCACCATCTGATATTAAAATGCTTAAAAAAGCAATTCACACCAATTTTTTAGACAAAATGATTTTTATAATGATAAAAGGATGTATCAAAGGTCATAAAACTGTATTGAAAATAGAAATATATGATTGAGATTTCAAATCATTGCAATGATAAGTTATGTTATTCATTCTTAGAGAACTTTGAGGGACTTAATTTAGTTCATGTAAGAAGTTCTGTAATTTTCTTGAAAATCCTTTTTTTGATGAAAATTTTAATGGATTTGGAAACTTAAGATGTTATACTATTTAACTACAAAAAGTTTGAAATCATTATCTCAATTCTAATTTTTTCATTCAAAGTCAATAGGCGCATGACTTGACCCTTTAGCATACTTGAACCGTTGGAAAACATACAAAAAATAGTCTCTGAGTACCTGCTGGTATCTGTTGTCATATAATGGAAATGTAGAAAAGGCCAGGCTAAGGTGAAGTGAATAGAACTCGGTAGGAAAGTGCCATTGGATTTGACCTTAAGGAGATACAAATAATGAGAATAAGAAAACAAAAATATCACTTTCCAGAAACAGTATCTATGAACTTTGTAACCACTTGTCAATACAGCGTCTGTGTCGAATCTATTTTTAATCACTCTGGTCATTATTTTGCAGGTGGTTATGTGTCAAACAGTTTAGCCATCATGAGTGACGCTGTGCACATGCTGACAGACGTGGTAGGAATTTTGTTTTCTCTCCTGGCACTCTGGTTCTCTACTAAACCACCCACCAAGAGGTTCACCTTCGGGCTGCATCGCCTCGGTAAGATAAGCCTTCACACTTCTTCTGTCCACTTCTTTATTGTGTTGTTTTATTTTTTCTTGCTCAAACTCTTTTTGTTGGTATTTATGCAGAGACTGTACAGACAGTATTAACTAACTGTGCTGCTGATTATCTCATCACCTGATCCACGCATGCGTCGCGTTCTGTAACCTCCGTCAGACCGGTTCCCAGAAACTCTCTCTATTAATGCATTTTTAAGCCAATCTCTACTGGCACACTTTGGTTCACGGTTTTTTATTAATCACGCCTTTAATCTGTGCATCATCTTGTGACAATCGGGTTCGCCGATCTCAAGTTTCTCTTCGAAGCTCTCCTGCCGCTAGCCAGACACTACTAGCTGGCTACCGGTACTCATCTACCATCATAACACGCCTGGAGCTCTACGCCCGAACTCCACTACTCCCGTAGCTCAGTGCTAACCGCTAACATCCAGCACACCGTTCAGACACTTTCACAGGACTGACTGTTCACCTGTCAATCAACCTCCTCAGTGAATTCTTCTTCTTCCCCATCACCGGCAGCCTACACCTCTGCTTTGCTCACTAGCCCCCCACCCCCCCCCCCACAGGCAGTGTAAACAAGCCTCCCTGACTCCTGCTGATTCCTCCACCGCAGCTGACATCCCTATATGGATTATGCCTAACAAGAAACCTCACAGGCCCAAACGCATCATAAAGTAAACCTCAAGAGCAGACTTAATCTCCATTCTACTCCGCTCTGGACAATATTTTTCCCAACATCACACACACCAAAATCATATGACTCCCCCACCAATATGCCACTTCTCAATGTTAGATCACTCTTACTCTTACTGACTCCACCTGAGCCCCTCCCACCATATAGTATTCCTACCAGGATCACTTCCCGGTATTCAACCAGGCCCCCTAAGCAGTCCACAGACCCTTATGTTAGGTCAGATAATCTCATAAAAATCCGCTGCAGTAACTCCTCCACAACCAAACCCTGCACCTCAGCTGTTTTTGGTCTTTTAAATGCCCAGTCTATATCCAACAAATCTTTCATCCTCAATGATCTGATCACTTCCCATAAACTTGACTTTGTACTTCTCACAGAGAGCATTCATCAAACCTTAACCTCCTATCCATCCCCCGCTCCAACTTCTCAACTAAAGGTGACCATGCTTTTGCAATTCTGGCCCCAACCTTCTGGAATAGTCTTCCTCATTACATCAGCTCATCAGATTCTAGAGACACCTTCAAGTGACTCTTAAAAACTCACTTTTATAAACAAGGATTTCATTAAATCAGGACAGTGTAGTGTGTGTGTGTGTGTGTGTATGCATATATTTGTGTATGGAAGTTTGTTTACATCTATATTGTGTCTGTGTATTGGTGTATTAAGTGTTGGTTATGGGTCTGTCTTAGGGGTTGTTTGTGACATATGTGGCCATGGTGTTTGTTCAGTGTGTGTTGCTTGTGCCAGAAAGTTTGTATCTGCATGTTGAAACTGTTTTCTTATTCTTGTCTTTCCTATTTGTTCTTATCTATCTCTCCTTTATGTGAAGCACTTTGTAACAAGTTGTTTTAAAAAGTGCTATATAAATAAAGCTTTACTTACTTACTTACAACATGTTATAGACTAGGGCTGTGTATTGGCAAGAATCTGGCGATACGATACAAATCACAATACTAGGATCACGATACGATACATCATGATATGTCATGATACTGCTAAAAAGGCAATTTTTTTGTTTGTTTCTTTTTTTAAATGATTATTTTCTTTGAAGAATTGAATTACACCACAAATATGCACAAATACTAAACACATTTTTATTTGATCAGAACAGGATCTAATGCTATATCACAAAATGTTCCTGTGTTAAAACTTAAATTATGTTTTACAGACTTTACAGTTTAAGATCCTGTTCAAATGTTCAGATTCTATTGGTTCAGAACTAACATCGTAACATTATTTTTGTGCAATCCCAACAAAGGAACCAACATTATTTAATAAAAGACTGTTAAATAATAATAAATAAATTATAAACAAAAAACAAAAATGAACCTCCACAATATCTGCATTTGAATAAATACCTAAAACTATCGATACAGTATTGTGAAATGAAATATCGCAATATATTGCAGAACCGATATTTTCTTACACCCCTAATCATCACCCCTTGAAAAGTCATGGAAAAGTTTAGATACTTTGTTTGTAAAAGCGTGTGGGGACCCTGTAAAAGCCAGTAGTTACTTAAGATAAACTGTAAGTAACACTAAGTTATGTATTTGTTTTACTTTTGGCACAAAATTTTTTCTACAGTTTTCTACAGCAGTCACGCAGCACCAGTAAAAACCTGGCTGTCTGTCAGTCACCTAGAAGGAAATTGAACAAGATCAGTCTAATAAACCCTAATTTACACAGCACATTACTTGGTTGTGTTGCATATAAACTATGGCTAAACTCTGTCTTGCGTATAAACTCTTGCAGTAGCCAGGTACAATAAAATAAAACTACGGACATGTTCAAGAGCATTTATTTGACAGTAAACAACACACAAACTCCTTACAGCTCTCACATACAGGCACAAACAAACTGAGATCTGGAAGTTTCAGAGAGGTATTCAGCATTTTCAGATTTGTCATATTTAGCTGACATTGCTGTTGTTGCCATGAGGGCAGTGCACTTAAAATCAGTATTTGGCATGAATCCATCTCTGCAATGCTGACATGAAAATGTGGGCAAGAGCAGCAGTAGGAAGCTATTAGATGGCGTGCCACCAATAGCTACCAAGGTTTATTATGTCGCTCAGATAATGAAGACAAACCAGCCACACGGTGTGCGAAACGGTGAGTTTCTAAAGCTGAGACATTACAAGAGGGGAGTGAACTGAGACATGAATCAGAACTGAAATCTGTCTCTGCGGGCTTTTAGTCAGTTGTCCTAGATTTCTCTGTAGTGTATTTGTTTAAATGTAATGTGATATTTTTCACACCAGGGACGAGTATTATGTGGTGAAGTTACACAAATGATCTTATCTCTAGAGCTTTAGATTCCATGTCATCAAAGAACCCTGAGTTTAATGTCAGTAAATTAGTCAGTGATTAGTAGGGCTGCGCGATTAATCAATTTTAAATCGAAATCGGATTATTTAATTAGGGCGATGTTTAAAAAAGGGTAAATGTCAAATCGAAATTCATCTCCCGTAGGGATGTAACCATTACTGGTATAACGATAAACCACGGTAAAATTTCCAACGGTTAGTATTACCCTTTAAATTCTAATTATCATGATAACCGTGTTTGATTACCTCACTTTTAGGGGAAAACGCCTATGTAAAGATCTGCTTTTGTGTCAAATATTTGAGTATAGTTTTAATTTATTACAATTTTAATTTTATATACCTAATATTTAGAACCAGTATTCACTTTTAAAGTCTTTGAAAAGGTTCATTTAACATCTTTTTGTTATTTATGCAATAAATTATATACATTTTTCAAATTGGATTTTATATTTTTTTGTGTATTTTTTGTCCTTTTGTGTTGATACAGTAGGTTAAATTGAAAAAATATAGACAGATGAGATAGATGAAGTTGTGCTGAAAAAAAAGATACCAAACATGGGTATAGGAAACATTTGTTTATATAGTATATAAAGGCCAAATCAAAAGTACTGAAAAATGGCCAAAATAGGCTCAGACCACTAAGGGTTAATATTTGAATGTTTCTGCAACAGAAGGTACATTGTGCCAATTATTTTGTTTTATTTATTTATTTTTCCAAAATACAACTTGGTTAAATTATTTCAGTGTGTGTATGAGTACTTTTTGAATATTTTGAGCACAATTTCAACAATACCGCGATAATAATGATAACCGTGATAATTTTGGTCACAATAACTGATATGAAATTTTCATATTGTTACATCCCTAATCTCCCTTGTGTCTCCAGGATACTGTAGGCTCCTCCTCCTAACTGTGAGAGCAGTCTCCACAGTCTTTGGTCTCCACACACCAGTACAAAAATGGCGTTTGATAAGGAGAGTGAGAAGTTCGTGGCTTAAAATACCAAGAGTAATTCAGTTGTGTGAATTTGGTACAGCTTCGAAGTTTCCGATGAAGACTAAACTATTCCTCTCTCAGCAGCAAAACCAGCTTATTTCAGCTCCTCAAACTTCATCACGCACCAGAGGTGGAGCAGTGCGTTGCATTGTGGGCTGCACACGAAGACGACATGCCGACTAAAACGCCACCACCAGCCTGAATCGAAATTGAAAATTTGAGTTTTTAGAGGAAAAAAATCAGGATTTTATTTTTGGCCATAGTCTCCTATAAAGCCATAAAACCCTAGTGATTAGTAATTGATTGGATTATTACCAACGTGGTGATAATTATTACTTGATATGAAGCTGTTAAGATCACCATGTAAGTATACCTAGTGGTCATTGTTAGAATTATCTTATCTTTAAGGTTTAGCTTGTTTTCATTGTCAAATTCAACATAAACCAGAAATGTACACTTCCAGTCACATGTCAGTTTTGAATTAATTAGTCGGCTTTTGCATTAATTATTTTGGATTTAGGACATTGGTACTGAATTAAAGACATTGATACGAATGTTGGGGTAAAGAATTTTTGAACCTGGTGAGTAGTATGGCTGGGAATCTCAGGGTAATTCACGATATCATGCGATACGCGATTCACAGCTCATGATAACGATAATATTTTGATATGGTGATACTGCGATTATTGATATATTGTTCTTAATAACCTAAGATGTATCCGTGTGTTTATAGTGGTGAAACAAAAACAAACAAGAAAAATACATTTCATAGTTTATATTTTGTACCATAATTTAACCAGAGTACAATGACACTGTTTCAGTCAAGCAGAACTGTAAACAGGATTTTTTTTTAGGTGTCTGACTGATGGCGACACTATTTTAAACAACGTGATTTCATGACTCACGTAAATATACATGCCACATTTAATTACTGTGTTATTTGTACAGATTATAAGCTTTCTGTGTGTATGTTCACACTGTTATTATCCCCCTGTCCAACCTGAATCGATGCGTCAAATACCGCACACTGAGGATGAGGGTTAGGGTTGTGTGAGATCTTGGCGTAAATTGACATGTGATCAAATGGCATTGAATAACATGCGAAAGGTCGAGAATGCGTACGTGTAGCACACCCAGTGTCATGAGAACTGGTGTGACATATTAGGTCGTTTCATGAGATCAGTGTCATTTTAAACTCCTTTAGAAATCACCACATCTCATGTCTCTTCAGTGTGCACGTTTGTCGTGCCGCCCGTGTATCGTACCTTGGTGAGACAGTTCGTACATACTGCGAAGTCCCTCTCCAGCTTTGTTAAAAGCCAAAGTGAATCCACACTTTGGATTTAAACGATGCAAAGAGTACGATTGTGTATTGGCAAGAATTGGCAATATGATACAAATCACAATATAAGGGTCACAATACAATATATCACAATATATCACGATACTGTTTGTTTCTTTTTTTAAAATGACTATTTCCTTGAAGAACTGAATTCCACCCGAAATATGCACAAATACTAAACACATTTTTATTTGATCACAACAGGATCTAATGCTAATGCAAAATTTTCCCATGTTAAAACTTAAATTGTGTTTTACAGACATTACAGTTTAAGATCCTGTTGAAATGTTCATATTCTTTTAGTTCAGAACTAACATAACATTATTTTTGTGCGATCCCAACAAAGGAACTAACATCTGCCTCTCAGACAGTAAAAAATGCTTTTAGGATGCTTTAAATAACCATTATTTAACAAAATAGTGTTAAATAAGAATAAATCAAAGAAAAACAAAAACCATAAATGAACCTCCATAATAGCTGTATTTGAATAAATACCTAAAAATATCCATACAGTACTTTTTAATATCAATACAGTATTGTGAAATGAAATATCGCGATATATTACAGAATCGATATTTTCTTACACCCCTAGCAAACGATGCATCTTTCAGTTTAGCTTCACTGCTCCAGTCCACCAGATTAGCACCAATGTTTGTTTTTTCTTCTTCTGTGACTTCGGCCCAATTTTCAGCCACTGACACAAGGAGCGCCCACTGGATGACATGTAAAACGTTGACTCGACTCACTAAGGAGGAACGATGAAAGAAGTTTTTAGTGGCTATATTTTAATAATTTTTTTTTTTTTCAAAGACTGATATGCGGCAAGACCGCATTGATAATCCATCATAAGATCAAATATCTCAATATTTTGCCATATCGATATTTTGTCACACTCCAAGTGAGCAGTAGCTAATTATCCATGAAGCTAACAAAAAGGCTAACATAAACAATCAAATATACGCTGTGCTGGTTATTCTCACAAAGGGGATGAGGAAAAACACAGCAGTAGAGGAAGAAGATGATATTAGAAGTTTCAGCTTCCTGTCAGAGGAGGTTACTGTTGTCAAGGCGCAACACAAACAACCCCTGGAGCTGATGGAGGAAGTGAAGCTGCTGAGTGAAAGGAAAGAGTCTTCTCTGTAATTAGGGCCAAAGCTATATTGATTTGAGGAGTTTATAATATGGATCTGATAAATCCAACTAGACATAAAATGACCAATGAATTTCTCTGTAGGATGTACAGTATGAGTTTATTCCCAAGCATTACTAGACCATGCAGAATTACATCACACAGTTCCACCCCCATTGACAATGTTTTCATTCATAACATTGAACCCATTGAATGCATTTATGTCAGTGGTCTAATGTGATATAACTATGTGATATAACTGACCCCTTACCAGTCCTCACACTGTATGACTACAACTACAGAAAAATAACACTGTCAACAAATGTACCTATAGAAAATTATGAACAGAAGAAGCAATTCTCTGAGTTAATGGTACCAGACTAGAACATGGTTTACAGAGAGAACAATGTTAATAGAGCGTATGATAATTTCTTTGACATATTTAGAGCTCTATATAATACATGCTGTCCTGTTTGGAATTACATTATCACAAAAATCCCAGAGTAACTAAGGGACTGCAAAATGTTTGTAAAAAGAAACAGACATTTTGTTAAATATATGTCCTATTAGCGGTGGTAGTAATAAGAATAATGCTGTTGTTGGTGCAGTTTCATGTGTTTTGGTGTGCGTGCGTGTGTGTGTGTGTACACATACACATATGCAAATATTTAATTATATCTTTTCATGGGACAACACTGAAGAAATGACACTGATACATTGTACAGTAGTCAGTGTACAGCTTGTGTAACAGTGTAAATTTACTGTCCCCTCAAAATAACTCGACATGCAGCCATTAATGTCTAAACCGCTGGCAACAGAAGTGAATCCACCCCTAAGTGGAAATGTCCAAAGGGGACCTAAAGTGTCAATACGAAGTTCTCCAAAGTGAAGTTCCTCTGACATTTTTATCCTCAAATGTATTCAGTGTATACCTTAAACCCTCTATTTTACAACCCAATAATTGGTTATAGAGGAAAAAAATATTTTATCATACCTAAATAGCAAGAGTTTTGAAAAATGGCAACATCACGGATGGACAACAAAAGTAAATATCAAATTAAACATTTTTTTTAAATTTCAATTATCAATATCATACACTTTTTTTTTTCCAATATTTACAACATACAAATAATATTAACATTATATTCAAATGTATTTTGCATAGATATACAGTATGCATTTATTAATTTTAAACACTGTATGTTTAGAATATGACATAAATACTATAATAGTCACATATCAATGTATTTGGAATAAATGTAGTTTAAAGTTTATAAAATGAACCCAGAATGACGGTACTAAACTTTGTCACTTTGCAAACATTCACACTCATAAAACTCGGCAAATTTTCTTTTCACAAATTTTTTTCTCATTTTAAAATACATTTTCCTGAAAATATAAGTAATTACTTACCCAAAAATATTAGTTTGGTGTAGATTATTGTAATTAGATCGTTTTGACCAGATGTTAACCTTCCCTTGACTTCGCCCTTCAGTATGTCACAGTACATGTTGGCATTCATGGTTCCCTCAGTGAACTGTAGCTCTCCAGTGTCGGCAGCACTCATGCAGCCCCAGACCATGACCCCACCACCACCATGCTGGACTATAGGCAAGACACACTTTTCTTTGCACTCCTCACCTGGTTGCCACCACACACGCTTGACACCGTCTGACCCAAAGATGATTCACGAGAAAGCCAAACAGTTAGCTAAAGACAAGCAGACTAAGGACATGGATTACTGGAACTGTGTCCTGTGGTCTGATAAGACCAAAATAAACTTCTGTGGTTCACCATGTTGAAATGAGGTCTGGTTCAGGATTTCTGTTTGTCTTTTTCTTAAATACTCGACTGATTGTGTTTTCCTTCTTCAGAGGTGATATCAGCCGTCCTCAGTGTGATGCTCATCTATATTCTGACAGCCATCCTGCTCTACGAGGCAGTTCAACGGACAATACACCAGGATTTTGACATAGACGGCGATGTCATGCTCATCACTGCAGGTGTGGGGGTGGCTGTCAACCTTATGTGAGTGAAATGCTGAAAAAGAATTGTCTCACTCAGTGGAATGAAAGACAAAGTGCAGGCTGAACAGACTGGGACATAACTCTGTGCTTGTAGAGTGAGTGTAGATCAGGGGTGTCAAACTCATTTTAGTTCAGTCCCACATTCAGCTAAATTTGATCTGTAGTGGGCCAGACCTGTAAAATAATAACATAATAATAAAGAAATAATGTCAACTCCAAAGTTTTTTCTATGTTTTAGAGTGAAAAAAAGGAAATTTACATTATGAAAAGGTCTACATCTACAAACTATCCTTTCAAAAGATTTGAATAACATGAACAAACTGAAAAAATAAGTGTAATTTTAACAATATTGTACCTCAGTTTATCATTTACACATGTATATTATAACTTACAGATCATAGTGGATCTGCAAATACACAAAACATTTAATAACAGGCAGAATATTGTTAAAATTGTACTTACTTCTCTTAAGACATTTCAGGTTGTCCATATTTGTTCAGGTTATTCACATTTGTTGCGAACTTATACTTTGTAAATGTAAATATTTTTATGTATTTACATTAAAACAAAGAGAAAAATTTGGAGTTGTCATTATTTATATGCTATTATGATAGTATTTTACTGGACCTGCCCACTTGAGATTGAATTAGTCTGAATGTGGAAACTGAACTAAAAGAATTGTTAATATCTTAGTGTAAATTTAGCATTTCACAAATTCATCCCAAGGGCCAGATTGGACCCTTTGCCGGGCCAGATTTGGACCCCTGGCCGCGTGTTTGACACCTGTGGTGTAGCTCATCAGTGAAAATGTAAAACTCCAGTCCAAAGTCCTGTGTAAATTGCACTTCATAGTGTTAACATGCTGATCCTGATGTGTGTAATATTTAACAAGGAGGTGTAGGGATCAAGTATCTGTACATTTTCAAGTTAGAGTCTAGTACAAAACATATGATAAAATCCAAACTAATATTCAGTTTTCCTTTTTCTGTTTGCTTTTATTTTAGCATGGGTTTCATATTAAACCAAAGTGGTCACCTCCACTCCCACGGACACGGTCACGGCCACTCTCACGGCCCTACGCCCTCCTCAGGGTTCCAGTCTGGTGGGTCAGGGCCACAGTCCAGACCCCATGGCAGCTTGGCGGTCAGGGCCGCCTTCATCCATGCTTTGGGAGACCTCCTTCAGAGCATCGGTGTGCTCATAGCTGCCTACATCGTCCGCTTCAAGGTAGTCACAATTACTGCATTGCATAACACAGTTATTTGGGATAATTGTTCTTCTTTGACATAATAGTGATAAGCATTTAGATTCACTTCAGTAAAAGCAGTTGAGCTAAATAACATATTTTATCTTTGTTTCTACATTGTTTTTCACCATTTATGCTCTGATATTATCTTTTTTTGGGCCATCTTTCTTCTACTAATGGGCTTTGTACATTTGTCTTATTTTCATTAAAAAAGGAAAACTGGAATATAATTAATTCTATATGTTTCAAAAGGTTGATTGTCTTCATAAGGTGTATGAAAATACCAAACTCTAATCCTGGCTTTCCCTGAATGTTCCTTGTGTTTTTGCTGCTTTTCATTTCTATTTTCCCACCAAATGGAACTTTTCAGAAAGGAAACTGTGGTCACAGGTGTAAATGAGGGTCAGCCTTTGATGACGTATGTACACATTTCAAAGTTTCAGCCATCCAAGTCTAAGTACACATGGCTGGCACAGGGAAACTGCAAATGGCTCATTAAATCAGAGTGTGAATGTGGGAGCGAATGAATAATGGATCAATAATGTAAAGGGCTTTGGGTGCCTTGAAAAGCGCTATAGAAATCTAATCTATTATTATTTATTTATTTATATGCGTAATTGACTATTATTAGACTTAATACTACACTGGTGGCATAAAGTGAACAGAATCAACAGTAATATCTGTAACTGCAGTTATTCATATGTAGGGATGTAACGATGACTGGTATAATGATAAACCCTGGTAAAAGTTCCAACGGTTAGTATTACCATTTAAATTCTAATTATTATGATAACCGTGTTCGATTACCACACTTTGAAAATCACGGTGATGCTGCTCATTTCCTGGTCAAGCAGCGGCACTCCAGGCGTGCGTCTGCAGTTTGTAATGTTTGGTCTCTGTAAACATGGTGGAAGGCACCTGCATGGACAGTGATCCAGAGTTTGGGGATAATGGGCTCCTGCAAGGACCCAGTCCGTCCGATTGCGCGCGCACGGACCCGCTTCGCTTGAGCGCGCACATACAGACCGGGTCCGCGCTACTGTTAACCCCCTCCCCGGCCCCCACCGCTTCAGATCCTCACCCAGCAGAGAAACCGTCTCAATATAGATACTTAGGACAAACTCGAGCCAGTTCAAATGGGGCCCAAACCAGTGAACTTGAACTGTACAAAGACACATGATGTGTGTAAAAACCAAACGAGAAGAGGTTTTGTGAACTGAAGGACATTCAACAGTAAATCCAATGACTGACCTCCAGAGGAACTGGACCATATGACACTGTTGTGGTTGGTCTGTCACTGACCAGGACTGAACCACTGACCAGTCTGGATCAGATCACCCTAATATGTTTTAAAATCCTCATTCTTTCAGAATATTTACATTTGTTCATTAAATAGTTCAGGAAAATATGGTAGTGTTTCACTTTCTGTTTGTGTGTGTATAATGGTGTATATGTGTGACATTGTGAATGATTTGATCTGGAAAATGGTCAAACCAGCTCCACTATGACCTGTCCAACTACTTTTTTTTCCTACTCAAAAAAACACTCAGAATCAATAGGAGATTTGATATGGAATTGGATTGGTAAACAGATTCCATAATAGCATTGATATTGATAAAATCCTATTAATTTCCACTCCTGGTGCAGATATGTCTTATGGCCATGAGGAGCTATCATTAATGCACATTTCTAGGCTTGCGCTAGCCTATCGCCATTGGCGATGCATTTCCTGGTTGGCAAAGTTGTTTTGAACCCATGTAGCCACAGTGGCAAAGGTATTTTTTAGTAAAATCGACCAACTTACATCTCTGATCGAAAATGTCCGAGCGATAACCAAGGAAAATAACAAATGCGGTCTCCACTACTGAAGAGCGCTGCCGAGAGCGATCGAACTCACCCAAACGTTTCACACTGCACACATCACTTGTAGGAAGTTACTGCTTGTTCATTTCATCATGTACAACATCTATTGAAAGCAAAGTACCCAGACAGAGAGGGGTACGGAGCGGTGCAGACCGCCACCAGCAGAAGTGAAAACCAAACTTCTGGCTCTTTTCTCTTCCTGCTGAAGCTTCGCTTTTAAACCTTACCAGTGAAAACGCTGCAATATTAGTATCACATTAGTGTTGCCTCTGTCGTCTCCATGTTTGTTATTACTGACTTTCTTCTTCTTCTTCTCATTAAACTTTCCTCTTCTTCGTGGTATTTGTCCAGTATGGTTAATTCAGAGCAGCGCCCCCTGGTAGATTTATTGAGAAACGCTCATTCCAACTCATTAAATGTCAGTAGCAGCACTTTGTTCCAGTCAGACTAATGACAACGACAATAAAGTATTTACAAAAGGAACTAGGAACTGGAATGGGATTATTAGGTACTAGTATCGGTACTCGGTATCGGCAAGTACTCAATAAATAGTCAAATAGCTGAAAAGAAGTCAATTATCTGAGATATCTAAGTTTAAATTAGTAATCAGTCCATGTACAGGGTGGGGAAGCAATATTTACAGTGAACATTTAGTTGTTTTTTCTCAGCAGGCACTACGTCAGTTGTTTTGAAACCAAACATATATTGATGTCATAATCATACCTGACACTATTATCCATACCTTTTCGGAAACTTTTGCCCATATGAGTAATCAGGAAAGCAAACGTCAAAGAGTGTGTGATTTGCTGAATGCACTCGCCACACCAAAGGAGATTTCAAAAATAGTTGGAGTGTCCATAAAGACTGTTTATAATGTAAAGAAGAGAATAACTATGAGCAAAACTATTACAAGAAAGTCTGGAAGATACTATTAAAGAAGAATGGGAGAAGTTGTCACCCGAATATTTGAGGAACACTTGCGCAAGTTTCAGGAAGCGTGTGAAGGCAGTTATTGAGAAAGGAGGACACATAGAATAAAACATTTTCTATTATGTCAATTTTCTTGTGGCAAATAAATTGTCATGACTTTCAATAAACTAATTGGTCATACACTGTCTTTCAATCCCTGCCTCAAAATATTGTAAATTTTGCTTCCCCACCCTGTACATTCTAGTGTGGGCAGGAGTACTTTCTAGTCTAAATAAAATAATTTCAAGAGTCCATACCTGTCCATATTTAATTACCAAATGACTTTATGATAAATCATGTCTCACTGGTAAACTTATTTTATATTGAATCTCATGAACATCAGTGGTCAGAATAATTGTATTTATAAGTCTGTCATTTATTGTTTTGTTATACATTAGATTAGAAATAAAAATAGTTTAGATGAAAATGTTAACTTAAGTTAATTTTTTATGATTTTTTTTGTATGAAACTGAAGCCAGATTGAACATATTTTTAAGCTCAAAATGCACCAGAATGCAGGAAAAAGACTTCATTTTTCCAAAAATTTCCCGGGGGAGCTATGCTCATCACCGCGGCCCGCCACATGCCCCGCTGCAGGGACCCAGACTGGACCCAGTCTGGCTGTGGCTTTTGTGGCTACACTCATTTCTACTAATGTAGCCACAGTGGCTGTATCTTTCATTTTCCTACCACAAGCACAGCATTTGTATGTTTGATGTTGACATGTTAATATTTTAATGTTTCTGACACAGAAAGTATATTGTGTGTGTTATTTATTTGTTTTTGTTTTTGTTTTTTTTTTCAAAATATAACTTAGTTACATTATTTCAGTGTGTGTATAAATAGTTTTGAACATTTTGAACACATTACAACAATACCATGATAATAATGATAACCATGATAATTTTGGTCACAATAACCGTGATATGAAATTTTCATATCGTTACATCCCTATTCATATGACAGTTAATGGTCTCAAATTTCAGTAATATGACATTACTTCATCAAGGTTCTTTCCAGTTTTCAGACTTCATGTAATGTTATTCTCAGAACTGAGTTGTCCTCTCCATAGTTAAATGTCATGACCGCAGGTTTCTATGCAAGGACACCAGACGCACCCACATATAGGGAATACATCCTCTTTAATGTTTAGATACCAAACAGCTTCCTGGTGAAAACAGAGAATCAGATTTGATAATAACAGATAAGCCTCACAACAGCAGGTCTTCCTTATGATTATAAGGCTTAGGTGCAGCATCAAAAAAACATTTCTGGCACCACCAAATTAACATAAAACAATGTGCACGACATTAAAACTCACCAGATCAATTCCAAGATCTATAGGTTGAAGTAGAACCAGTGGACAGGAGTTGTTTTAAGCTTTTTCAGTTTTTATGTCATCACTTGTTGTAGTTTCCAAACTACAAAATATTAATTAGACACATTCATATTTGAAAGCAACACTGAATACATATGTGCCTTACTGCATTTTATTACAGTGTGTTTTGAATTGTTACTTGGGCCTTGAATTTAATATTGACATTGATTAACATTTACAGCATGAACAGACACTGAGAACATACTGATTGGTGCACTGAAAAAAAAATGCAGGAAGAGGGAAGTGTCTGATACTCACAGTAGTGATGTGTCCCCTCCAATACATGTGTGGGCACTTCTCTATAGAACTGTAACTCAGAAAATCCTTCCTTTATTTATTTACATAATCCTTGCTTAACAGTGTTATAGACACAAATACTACTATAAAATCATCATACGTCAACATTTATTTTTGCTTTAAAAAAAAAAAAAATCTCTTAAAGGATTGATATTTAGCTTTTTTTCTTTTTTAAATGGAATTCTTCATTTTCCCACATTTCCCTGTGGTCTACATAAACTGTAAAAGCTCTGCTCGGGTCTGAATTCTTCATTAATTCAACTCCACAGGTATGTGTTTGCATTATCATTCTCCTCCACAATATGAATGATCTCATTGTCTGTGTGCTGAGTAAGATGGAAAATGCACGACTTGACATGACTGAGTTGTGTGTCATTGGGTTCTGACTCTGACTTTGCTGAAGTTGTGGTTTTGTGTGGTTTTGCTGTGTACGGTAATTCAGTCTGTGGTGTAGTTCTGTGTTATTATTTGGATCTGTTTAATATGGGTGGAGATTAGATGCTGGGTTGAGCCGCAAAGCTCTAAGAGTCCCCACAGTCCTCCCATGTTTTGTTCGTTTGTTAGTCTTCCCAGTAGAATTACATAAAAAGTAAAGCACTTGAAATAATTAATATTTAAAGTGCAATTTTACCCCCATTCTGTCTCTAATTTAAAACTAAAATACCCAAAATGCAAAAACCGGCTGTTTAACATATCAGTTAACATACAAATGGATAGGGATGCACCGATACCACTTTTTTCCAGACCAAGTATGAGTACTTACATTTGAGTACTTGCCAATACCGAGTACCGATACAAGTACTTAATAATCCCATTCCAGTTCTTAGTTCCTTTTGTAAATGTGCTTTATTGTCATTGTCATTAGTCTGACTGGAACAAAGTGCTGCTACTGACATTTAATGTGTTGGAATGAGTGTTTCTCAATTAATCCACCAGGGGGCGCCGCTCCTCGTTAACCATACTGGACAAATACCACGAAGAAGAGGAAAGTTTAATGAGAAGAAGAAGAAGAAAGTCAGTAATAACAAACATGGAGACAACAGAGGCAACACTAATGTGATACTAATATTGCAGCGTTTTCACTGGTAAGGTTTAAAAGCGAAGCTTCAGCAGGAAGAGAAAAGAGAAATGAGTGATAAGTTTCATTTTCACTTCCGCTAGCGGTGGTCCGCACCACTCCGTACCCCCGGCCCAGCCCTGGGTAGTTGTTCTAAATGTGTCAGTAGTTTTTCTCTAACTCCCACAGTGGCTCTTTGAACAGATCCTCTACCTCCACGGTTCCGCTGGTATTCTCTGTCTGGGTACGCATCCGTCAGCACCTGGAAAACAGATGGACTGTACGCAGAGGACTGACAGAACGCTGCGTCCGTATCCGTCTGTGTCTTTAACGTTACTTGCAATCAGCGTTACTTTTATCACCATCATTTATTTTGAAAAATCTCCACACTCTTCACACTCCCCACACATTATTCCTCCTCCTCATACCTGCTGCGCTGAACTGTGAATGTCACATGGCCGTAAGTGGTATCGGATTACTTTTACAAGTATGAGTACAAGTACACACACTGAGTATCGGAGCTGATGCCCGATACTCGTATCGGTGCATCCCTACAAACGGATAAAGAAACCAGCTGCGCATCCATGATTAGGCATTAATATGTTTTATTTATACAGTACTGCTTTACAGTAATCTGAAACAGTCCCTTATAAAATGCTGACTTTTATATATTTATATGTTTTATCCCCAGCCTTGTTGTGTTTCTTCACAATTGTCACAATTAACTTTACAGCTCAAAAAACACATTCTACTCTTAGGCTTTTTTCGTTGTCTGTCTCATCCCTTCTGCCAAGTTTCATGAAAGCTGGTGGAAGAGTTTTAGTTTAAATCTCCTGAATAAATAAGCCAATAAACAGAGGTTTGTAGTAATGTTATTTCATTATTGGCTGTAATGATTAAGTAATTAATGACCCTTAAATAATCATATGACCCTAACCTGAGTGCATGTGTGTATGTTTTCATGTGTCCACACAGCCGGACTATAAATTGGCAGACCCCATCTGTACCTACATTTTTGCCGTGCTGGTTATCTTCACCACATTCCGCATCATTCGGGACACAATAGTGATTGTGCTGGAGGGTGAGTGAGAAACTACTTGTGATTATCGCGAACAACGATACCTCTATGTTGATGCTTCAGTCCTGACATATGATGTAGTCCTGTGTTTAAAGCAGGGGTCTCAAACATGCGTCCTGGGGGCCAAATGCAGTCCACCAAAGGTTCCAATCCGGCCCGTGGGATGAATTTGCCAAGTGCAAAAATTCCACAGTCAAGGCTGTGGAACTCATTTTAGTTCAGGTTCCACATACAGACCAATATGACCTACAGTCAAATAATAACAGCATAAAAACCTACAAAAAATAATGACTCCATATTTTCTTTGTGGTTTGATGTGAAAAAAATATTACACTATGCTTATGAATAATGACAACTTCAAATTTTTGTCTTTGTTTTAGTGCAAAAAATCACATTAAATTATGAAAATATTTACATTTACAAACTATCCTGTAACAATAAAATGTGAATAACCTGAACAAATATGAACAACTTGAAATGTCTAAAGAAAATTCAGCACAATTTGAACTATTTTCTGCCTGTTACAAAGTGTTTAGTGCAAGGGTGTCAAACTCATTTTAGTTCAGGGGCCACATTAAGACAAATTTAATTTCTGAAGTGGGCCGGACCAGTGAAATAGTAACATAATAATATCTAAATAATGTCAACTCCAAACTTTCCTTTATGTTTTAGAGCAAAAAAAAGTAAAATTATGCAATGAAAATGTTTACATTTACCAGCTGTCCTTTAAAACAATGTGAATAACATGAACAAACTGCAATTTCTCAAGAAAATTAAGAGCAATTTTAACAATATTATGTCTCAGTTTATCATTTATAATATGTAAATTACAACTTACAGATCACAGTGGATCATCATATTGGTAAACTTGCACTTCACACATTTCAAAATGTTCATATTTGCCAAACACACGATAACATATGTAGGGCTATTCATACTATTGACTATATAACAGACAAATTCCAGCGCAGTCCTTCTCAGCTTAGATGCTGAGAAGGCCTTTGACTCTGTAAGTTGGCACTTCCTGTATCAGGCAATGGGTCGTTTTGGCTTCTCAGCTCAATTTATAAAATGCATAATGGCACTATATTCAAATCCAACTGCAATGATAAAAATAAATGGAGGCTTATCTAACCCTATAAATCTACAAAGAGGCTGTAGGCAGGGCTGCCCTCTTAGCCCCGCCCTGTTCAATTTGTTCATTGAACCCTTGGCCCAGATGATCAGAGAGGAGAAGAAGTTACGCGGTATTATTATAGGAGGTGTTGAATATAAAATTTGTTTGCATGCAGATGACATGTTGGTAACATTACAAAATCCAGGTTCTGGTGTACCCCTGCTTATGAATGTCCTCAAAATGTATGGATCTCTTATCAGGATACTCATTTAACGTGCATAAAACGCAGGCCCTTTTATTTAATTTTATCCCCACTCCAGATTTAATTGAAAAATATAAATTTAACTGGAACTCATCCCTTATTCAATATTTAGGTGTGTCCTTGCCAAGGGATTTGACCTCTCGCTTTGCTACAAATTATGAAAAAATTAGTAAAAAAATATACAAGGATTTAGAAAGATGGGCTTTGCTTCCCCTAGACATCAGTGATAGAATAAGGTCAATTAAAATGGTAATTCTTCCTAAATTATTATATTTATTCATGGCTCTACCAGTAGCGGTTCCACTGAAACAATTCAGAGAATGGGACAAGCATATTTCTAGATTTGTTTGGGGAACAAAAAGACCACGGATAAAGCTCTCTGTCTTACAGTTGCCGAGGGACAGGGGAGGCATGGCTTTACCTTGCCTTAAACATTATTACATCGCAGCCCAAGTAAGATCACTAGTACTTTGGTGTAGTGAGTCCTATACGGCTAAATGAAAAGGCATGGAGTTTTCCTCCACTGAAGTTCCATTACCTTCAATTCTTGGCTGTCTGGACTGCGCTAGAGCAGCCCTACAGCTGGACAATTTATGTGTATGTAACTCAATTAAAATTTGGTTACAAGTGGTCAAGACATTTGGTCTTCATAAACAAATTAGGATCCTAAACTGGCCTGTGAGTGACCCGCACTTCCAACCTGCACTACATGACTACAGATTTAGACAGTGGTCTAAACATGGTCTAACTGCTTTCTGCAGGATACTTTCAAAAGGACAGATGGACAGCTTTCAAAATCTTTCTCTCAAATTTGGACTTGGTAAACATGATTTTTTCAGATATCTCCAACTCCGTGATTACTTTGTAAAGGAAATACAATGTTCTATGACACAGACTCCCTCTCATCTAATTCAAATACTGGTAGAAGCCTATAAAGGTTCCAGTAACAAAAACATCACTGGTAAAATTTATACAGCTTTGAATTCAAAAGACAATGAGATATATTTTCACACAAAAAAACAATGGGAGAGGGACCTGCAAGAGGAAATACCAAATGAGATATGGTCAGAGGGGTGGAAATCTCAAAACTGTACTACAAACTCACTATCATGGAGGGATTTTTGTTGGAAATGTCTGGTCCGTTTCTTTATTACACCTGCACGAAAATCACATTCTTCTGGAGTTCATTTTTCCTGCTGGAGGGAGTGCGGTTCACTCGAGGCAGATCAAGTACATGTATTCTGGTCCGGTCCTGGTATTGTTGGCTTTTGGGGAGAGATGATTAAGTTGATGTATTCAGTTTTTGGTGTTCATTTTGATATGTCATTGGCTACTTTGTTTTTAGCATTCCCCCAGAGGAATTACAGGAAAGAGACATATATTTATTTAGAATACTGCTTGCCACAGGCAAAAAAGCCATCATCAAATACTGGCTTAAAAAGGACCCTCCCTCAATTTCTTTGGTGATAAAAATTGTCAACCAAATCCATTTAATGGAAATGATGACATACAATCTCTGCCTACAACAACATAAGGGTGTAAAGCACTGGAAAAAATGGGACTTTTTCATTCAATCTGTGGACAGTAAACAGTCTGTAAATGTGTGAATGTACCTGTGACCGTGTTTCTCTTTTGTTTTGTATTTTATATTAAAACAATAAAAAATAAAGTACAAAAAAAAAAAAAGTTCATATTTGTTCAACTTATTCACATTTTTGTGAAATGATTTTTAGTGTAAATACAATAAAATGACATGAAAATGTTTACATTTACAAAGAGAAAAATTTGGAGTTGTGAGTATTTATAGGTTATTATGATAGTATTTTACTGATCTGACCCACTTGAGATTAAATTGGTCTGTATGAGGGAACCTGAGCTAAAATAATTAATATCTTCAGTTTAATTTTAGCATTTCACAAATTCATCCCAGGGACCAGACTGGACCCTTTGGAGAGCTGGATTTGGCCCCCGGGCCGCATGTTTGAGGCCTCTGGTTTAGTGTCTTTGTAGATCTGATCCATAATGTACATGTAGAAATGATAAATTGAGGCAGAATATTGTTAAAATTGCACTTATTTTTCTTAAGAAATTTCAGTTTTTTCAGGTTATTCACATCTTTTTTGTTTGGATAGTTGATAAAAGTAAGTATTTTCATAATTTAATAGGGGGGTTTTGTACTAAAACAAAGACAAAAATTTGGAGTTGTCATTATTTATTGGTTATAATGTTATTATTTTACTGGTCCGGCCCACTGGAGATCAGATCAGGCTGAATGTGGCCCCTGAAAGAAAATGAGATTGAGAGCCCTGGTTTAGAGCAATGTAACTACATAATGTTTGTTGTTTTTTTTCCTTCTGAATCAGGTGTCCCCAGACACCTGGACACTCAGCAAATCAAAGAGGACCTCTTAAAACTGGAGGATGTTCAGTCTGTGGAGGAGCTGAATGTGTGGGCGCTGACGGCAGACAGAACTGCAGCCCTCGTTCATCTGCAGCTCAGTGAGTAGCCACATCACATTAACACTCAACATCAGCAAAGTGGGAGCAATACGAATATCTTTACTATTTCAAGATTTACATTCAGATGAAAAAGTACAACTTTAGTAAGTTACACATTTTAGTTACAGTTTAACCCTCCTGTGTCACGCCCACAGAGGCCCTTCATAACCCCCAAAAGTCTGTAATCTGCTGTCAAAATGTTTCTTATACTGTTTGTTTTTAAAGTTTTTACATTTTGTTTTTATTTCATCAACTTGAGCCATAAACAAAAATACCAAATACTCAATAACTATCATATTTTTAACCCTTGAAATGCCATGTTTGTAATGTAAACAAACCATATTTTTTGAGGCAAAAAATGCAAAAAAAAAAGTTGGGTTTTTTCAATATACTACATAAAAATTGGATTAGTTTTTTTTTTTTTTTGCAGCCTTGCATATGTCAATGATTAACACCAGCATTGGTTAATATGCATTTTTATTTTTTGTGCTAGATCAAATGTTCTAAAATGTGTTAATGCACATTTTTTACTCATTTCTTAGAAAGGTGTTAGTTTAGTAAGTTTCTATTGTTTACAATGTGCTGATTTTAGTAGCTGGTTCAAAATGTTAAAAATCATGCAAAAATGAACAACTTAAATTCTGACCAAATGCAAACTGTGAAAATTAATTTGACCTTTTACAATATGAAGTCCAAAGTGTGCATAATATGTTCACCCAGATACTGGAAGGTTAATGTTTATATTTGTAGCTGAAACAAAAACAAAACAGAAAAACAGGTAAAGTCAGCTTTTTCCCCTCTGATTTGACTTCAAATGATGTGTTATGAAATTCCTGAATAAAATACAGTATATTGAATAAATGTAATAGGATTTCTATGAAACTGACTTTGTACAACACAGACCTTGGCTCTGTAAACACATTTTATTTCATTCTTTTATTCCAGTTTTAGCTTTTGTAGGAATATTGGGAAAAAATAAAACACTAAAAATAAATAATACTTTAGACCCTCAAATTACGCCTGCTCATACATTTGTAAAACTAAGTACAACCAAACGGAAATCAAAAACCAAAATGAAAAGACAGATTTAAAAAAGAAAAAAAAAAAATTTCCAAACTATACTAAATCCAGTCAGTACTCGTCTGCATCTCTCCCATGTTGATTAGCTGTAGGTTCTCCACAAGGTGGAGCTATTTGTTTCTTTATTTTGAATTAAAAACCAAACCAGCAAAGAGAAACTAAGGAAAAAAAAAAACATATTTGAAAAGGAGCATCTTAGTACATCTTATATCCTCCGGCCCTTTACCACATGTTTTTCTACTGGCCACAAAGTCCCATGATCCACAAAATAATTCTAAAATATTAGACATATTAAAGATAAATGCTGCAAAAATATTACACATGAAAAATAAACTCTGTCCAAACCTATATACATGATATACATTTTATATCATAGTTCATTAGTCATAATCGTATAATATAATGCACGTTATATACACTGTATTACAATCCATTATATATTAATAGATTACACCATGATATAACGACATTATAATATAATTATGTTTACATTGTATATAGTGCACACTATAATACATTATTTATAGTCATACAATATAATTCACATTATATACATTGCATCTCTTTTTAAAGACACACCTATTTGCACTGATTTTTAATACAAATGTGTGACTTTTATTTGTTTTATCTTCTGGTTGTATTTTTAGATACTGTGTATCTTATTATTGTGGACCTGTTTTATCAGTTTTAGTAGATCTTATCTTCTATATCTGTACATTTTTATTAGTTTTATTATATTTTGTATTTTTGTCTATATCCTTGTACAGCACTTTGGACAGTTTGTGTTGTAAATGTGCTTTAGAAATAAACCTGACACTGACCGTAATAATACACTATATATTAATACATTCTACAATGCTATAACATAAGATAAGCATGCTTACATCCAGGGCTGTGTATTGGCAAGAATCTGGAGATACAATTCAAATCACAATACTAGGATCACGATACAATACATCACGATATATCATGATACTGTTAAAAAGGCAATTTTTTTTTGCTTCTTTTCTTTTTAATGATTATTTCCTTGAAGAATTGAATTACAGCAGAAGCATGCATAAATACTAAACACATTTTTATTTGATCCGAACAGGATCTAATGCTATATCACAAAATTTTCCTGTGTTCAAACTGAAATTCTGTTTTACAGACATTACAGTTACAGATCCTGTTCAAATGTTCATATTCTATTAGTTCAGAACGAACATCAGAACAGTATTTTAGTTCAATCCCAACAAAGGAACTAACATTATTCAATAAAAGTGTTAAATAATAATAAATAAAATATAAACAAAAAAGAAAAACAAAAATGAACCTCCACAATATCTGCATTTGAATAAATACCTAAAAAAAAATATCGATACAGAACTTTTTAATATCGATAGTCTTGTGAAATGAAATACCGCAATATACTGCAGAACCGATGTTTTCTTACACCCCTACTTATATTGTTGTATAATACACATTATAATACAGCTACATGTGTACACACACATACACATGTATGTATGTATGTATGTATGTATGTATGTATGTATATATATATATATATATATATATATATATATATATATATATAGAGAGAGAGAGAGAGAGAGAGAGAGAGAGAGAGAGAGAGAGAGAGAGAGAGAGAGAGAGAGAGAGAGAGAGAGAGACACACACACACATATATATATATATATATATATATATATATATATATATATATATATATATATATATATATATATATATATATATATATACACACACACACACAGCTGTTCATTCTTGCTCATTCTCAGGGCATTTCTACTTCTGCAAACATCATCCTCTAGCTGCAGGACCCAAACGTACAGGTGCTTCGTCTTTATAGATCGATACAGATGTACTGAAGGAACTCTGAACTCCTGCTGCTTTTTTATTGCAGTATGTGAAGTTTGTTGGAACTAAAGGCTCTGTGTTCTTTCTGTCTCTACCTGTCCCACTGTCAGACTTTCTCAGAAATAGTTGAATGTTTGATTCCCAGTCGGATCCATCTTCTGATTCCATATATTGATCTTGTTCAACTCTCTAATGCCGTGTTTCCACTATGTGGAACCGGCTCAACTCGACTTGGGCACCAGATACTATTCCTGGAGACCATTTCCATTGTAGAATACTACTGACTTTACAGTACCTGGTCGTCATAGCAATGCAGTGTGTTACTTCTGTGTCGTCTGCTCAGAGAGTCGCTGATAAACTCGCTTGTTGCGTGTTGTCTCGTCAATCTCAGGCTGAATTTTTACATCAACGACCAAAGACTGAATCTCCTGACTGAATGGTGTAGTTTTACGGGCTGTCATCAGGTGGATTAACCTACCGCTATATTTACTGTAAACTTTCGCATCTGTTTTTTGTAAAACGGCGGGTCACAAAGACAACTCTCTGACCAATCAGTGGTCTGCAGTGTTTATACATCACGTTTTAGTATCTGGTCCCCAGTCCTGGAACCTCGGCAGAGGTGATACCAAAAAACTAGTACCAGGTACCAGATTCCACGTCCTTTTTCGTAATGGAAACGCAAAAAGGTAGAGTCGGGTTGAGCCGGTACCACGTAGTGGAAACGCGGCATAAACCTCCAGATGCTGAATTCAGCTCCATTTGACATCACCTTCAACCACCAATATTTCTTCCAAATCCCATCAAAGCTCTGATGCAGTTGGATCCACTTCTGTATCATTCATACATATAATAGTGAACTAGTGCCTTTAATCTGTCTGCAGCTTCATAGAATGACCAAACATGACCTTTGACCTAAACTCATTTGAATATCATGGTGGAAAATCCAGTCCAATCATCAGGTTGGACTTTTCAACTCTAACAGAACATTCTGGTCTACCTTGGAGATTCTATTAGTGTAAATCTGTTCAACACACTTTGTTTATCCATCAAATATATCAGCTGTAGAATCTACGTGGAGGGATAGATGTTCAATTTGAAAGACAATTAAGAAGGTTGAACACTGGTCCATTCCATGGAGAAGTGAATGGAACATCCACCTAAACATGTGTGAAAGAAACATGAACAGAATATAGTTTTGCTGCTTAATAAATGGAACATGTCCTTTTTGTTTCCATCCATGGTCTTATTTCTTAGTTTTATAGACATGATCAGGATAAAGGATCCATTTGGAGATGATGGATAGGACTGTTTTACTGCAGGAACTGAGTCATGACCCAAGAGGATTTTATAAATAGAGCTATGCATTTGACTGAGACACACACACACACACCTATTTATAAAATAAATCCAAAGTGGGTCAAACAGACAGAAGACCATAACATGTCCTTTCACATGTAGGAGAACATTTTTTTTTTTTAAATTTAAAAATATTTTTTTTTTTTTATTAACAGAAGCTTTTACAGGATATTTATGGTGTTTAACAAACGTCTACAGTTCGTTACAGTGAGATAAGGCACATTTTACAGAAGGAATACACATATATGTATAAACTTACAGATTCACCACACAGGGATGATTTTTAAACATCAGAAGAAAAAAAAAAAAAGAAATAGGTAAAGAAATAAAAAATAATAAAAATGAATGGTGACACGGTGGTGCAGTGGTTAGCACTTGTGCCTCACAGCAAGAAGGTCCTGGGTTTGATTCCAACACCAGTCGATGTGTGGAGTTTGCATGTTCTCCCCGTGTCTGCGTGGGTTCTCTCCAGGTACTCAGGCTCCTCCCACCATCCAAACACATGCGCTGACAGGTTAATAGGTTAATCTAAATTGCCCATAGATGTGAGTGGGATTGTTTGTCTATATATGGTCAGCCCTGCGATGAACTGGCAACTCGTCCAGGGTGAACCCTGCCTTCGCCCCTATGTAGCTGGGATAGGTGACCCCGTGACCCTTGTGAGGATAAAGCGGGTTCAGAAAATGAATGAATGATGAAAATCGAAACAAAACAAAAATATTACATGAACTATTCCCATCACACCCCCCACCCTCCTCCCTCGCATGGCTCTCAGTGTCCTTTCATTTATAGACCTACACAGTCTATGTACGTAGTTTGTACTTACACCTAGAGCTGAAACGATTAATCGATTAGGTGCTTGAAGCGAATGCAAAAATTCACAATTCGATTAATCGACTCGAATTGATTGAAGGGAAATATTCTACAGCAGTTTTCCTGAATTGAAACTTCTTTGTGTGCCACAATAAGCATCCATGTGAAACACAACAGTGGACCAAATGTTTAACAGCAGAGAAATGAAGGGAGCAAAGCTTTGATTCAGGAGAATTGCGGTTGAATAATTTTTTTTATCACTTAATTAATCAATCAATTAATCATTTCAGCTCTTCACCCATCTGTACACAGTCATATGCATAGAAATCGGCGCACTACTCACAAGAGATACATCAATGAGGAAGTTATACAAGGAGAACTCACAGAGGGCTAATTCGAAGTCGGTCTAGAAAGGGTCTCATCATCATGGTCAACCAAGTCCAGAGAGGGCAGAATGTCTATGGGGGGGGGCAGATTTTTTCAAAGGAAGCAGGCTTCCCCCTTTGTAGGAGAACATTTGATTGAATTCGACCTCCTTCAGAAGGTTCACCCGTATATTTGTATCCACAGCACCCTCTAGTGCGAACAACTGGGAGGACGTCCAGGCCAGGGCCCGTCACCTGATGCTCCACACCTACGGGCTGAACCGGTGTACGGTGCAGGTCCAAACGCACCGGCAGAGGCCACTCCGCAGTTGTACGAACTGCCAACAGCCCAGCGCCTGAACACCCGCTCAGAGGAACTCACTGGACCGCAGCTGGACGCACAAACGGACGTCGCACCGCTGTTGTCGGAGCAGGAGCCAGAACACATGGTATTTACAAGGAAACAGTCTGGTGCCAAATGATGGTCAGAGGAGCAGCAGCAGACGCACATTTCACATTAAAAGGATCACCTCAGCCTCCGATGATCTTATGACCTTACGCTTGCAAACGCCTTCAGAGAGACTGAATGTCAGAGATGCACGACGGCGGGACGAAGGGCTCGTGCACCAACGTGAAGTTTGTGTGGGAGTCTGTTTGTGCTGGAAGTCGATCGTTTGTCGACGTTAAAATATTTGCAAGATAAAAATGTTTCTGAATCAGTATTGATAATTATCACAGTCCCAAATCAGTATTTCTGTCAAATGTTAAGGCTGAGTGAAAGTTAAAGACACCAGGTGGATTTTTGTTTTGAAATTACTCAAAAAAACTTGGTAAAAGACAAAAATGCAACATTACAAAAATAATGTAAAGTATGCGACGAAATGAAAATGATGTAACAAAGAAAATCCGGGACTATTGGAGTACTGGTTTTGACGTGTTCAACGTGTTTGATGTTGATCGTCATGTTTATTTTCTTTATCTTAATTTAACATTTGAATCAAGTTCATGATATACATTTTATTTAATTAGGACTGGAGTGTAACCGGAACAATCTCAGTCCATATTTCGCAAGGTAAAAATGACTTAGAAATTATTTCTCTGTGGTTTCAAATAGAGCTGCAACCGATTAATCGATTAGGTGCTTGAAGCGAATGCAAAAATTCACGATTCGATTAATCAATTCAGATTTGATTGAAGGGAGATATTCTATTGCAGTTTTCCTGAATTTAAGCTTCTTTGTGCGTCGCAAAAAGCGTCTGTGTGAAACACAAAAGTGGAACCAATGTTTAACAGCAGAGAAATGAAGGAAACAAAGCTTTGATTCAGGAGAATTGTGGTCGAATGATTTTTTTTTTTTATATCACTTTGAGTCGATTAATTGGGTGCAGCTCTAGTTTCAAGCTCATCTTTTTGCTCAGAACATGATAAACATTTAAACAGCTGAAAATTTTATAAATCTAGATGAATTTAAAACAGTTATAATGACAAAATATACATGAGTAAAACAACAAGACATTAAAATATGAAGTGGATTTGAGCTGAAAATGTCAAAGGACGAGGTAAAAATGTACATTGTGAAAAATATTGTCTGATTTTTGCAGAGGTTTTGGATCGGGTCTCCTTTAGCTTGACCATGACTGACCAGTGTTTAGAAAAACTATCAGCTGATGTCCACAAATGTCCAACTCCTAGCACAAAAAAGACAAAAAAAACTTCACAAAAGCACATGCAAATATGACAAAAAGAACCTTTACATGTTCAGCCAAAAGTAAGAAAGTAACTCGCTCTTAAATCACCATTAAAGCCTATTTCAAGGGTAACTTTAGTGTTTTATTTTTGATTTCACAAATGATGCTTTGTAAAAAAAAAAAAAAAAAAAAAAAAAAAAAAAAAAAAAACTAACTTTTTGTTAATGTGTGTTGGCTGGATATTGAGATTTTTTTTTTTTAATTAAGGATGTCAGGACTTGAAAAAGTACCTCGTTTAATTTGCTACTACCTGGAGCCGCTGTAGTCCTCAACACAGATTAGTGACGCAAAAACACCTTTTAAAAAAAACACTTCCCCTTATTAAATAACCCATCTCTCATCACATCCATTAACTCTACTCATATTTAGTCTGTTCGTAGTAAATACTTAGATATTTTAAAGTACTGTAGCTACAGCTGGTTGCACTGACCAGCATGTATGGAAGTAAATCTGTCTCCTCAGATTTTGAATTATAAAAGCCATTGAATTTCTTGCGCTGAATTTTTTTGAACTGAAATTAAGTATTTGAATTTTTTGTCTCTGAATTCAACTATGTTCATACATTTAGAATAAAAAAAATTCAAATGCAAAAAATTCTGAAGCCAAATATTCAGATGCAAAAAATTCAGATCACACATCCAGGACACCAAGGATAAGCAACCGATTCTGTCTCAAGTCGAACCGACAGCCAGTCAATTGAGTTATGTTAGGATGGTCACGTGACACCGATGCGGGAAGACGGTCAGCGTGGATGTGTGATCTGAATTTTTTGCATCTGATTTTTTTATTCTAAATTTATGAACATAGTTAATTCAGAGACAAAAAATTCAGATACTTAATTTCAGCGCAAAAAAAATTCACTTAATTTCTGTGCAAAAAAAAATCACTTAATTTCAGCGCAAAAAAATTCACTTAATTTCAGTGCAAAAAAAAAAATTCAGAGCTAGAAATTCAATAGCTTTTATAATTCAAAATCTGAGGAGACAGATTTACTTCCATAAACATGTAAAAGGACTGAACTCTTCATTATTATTATTTACAGGCAAACGGGCAACTGACAATCAGAACATGCTGACCACTGACTGACTTCAGTGTGTTTACAGACCATACTCAACCTGTTCATTTCAGTAAGTGACCGTAGAAGGATGGAATGTTGGGAATTCACAGTTGTAGTGCTTTAATGGAACTGAAATTAAGTGAATGGTATTATTTCTACCATGTGTTGAGGCGGTGGAAGGTTTAATTATGAACCTTTGCCATTATCATCAAGGTAAATCAGGAACTGGATCAGTGTTTATGTTTGTAATAAAGTATTTAATCATTTGTCTGTTTATGTCTTTTTTTAACACTGCCTGGTATATACACACACACACAACACAAAAGGATTCTGTTTCTGAGTCTGATTCTGTACTAATTGATGAGTAACTTAAGTAATTTCAGAACTCTGCAGCTAGGTTTTTAACCAAAACCAAGAAGAGAGAGCACATTACTCCAGTGTTGGTTTCCCTGCACTGGCTACCGGTAACCTACAGAATTGATTTTAAAATACTACTCCTCACGTATAAAGCTCTAAATGGAACCGGACCAAGTTACATTGCAAACTCACTGATCAATTATGTACAAACTAGAACACTGAGGTCATCAAACGCAGGGTTACTAGCGACTCCCAGAAATATTACAAAGAAAATGGGGGACGCAGCCTTTACTAACTATGCACCAAAGTTATGGAATACAATTCCAAAAGACATTAGAGAAGCCAGTTCACTGAATATATTTAAAACCAAATTAAAAACATTTTTATTCTCATTAGCCTTTGAAAGGAGATAAAAATGGGGTCACAATTCAGGAACCAGGAATGTGCGGTTTTTCATTTTTATTTTATTTTATTGTATTTCTGTTTTTATTTTTTATTTTATTGTATTTCAAATTCATCTTATTTCTTGCACTTCAAAAATTCTATGCATAATCAAATATTTTAATGTGCGCTGTTTTTATATTTTATTTCATTGTATTTCTCTCAAATTTAATTTTATTTCTTGGTGTATAATCAAATCTTAATGTATTTTAATATTGTATTTTTTCAATAAATGTGAAGCACTTTGGGCTACAATTTCTGTATGAAAGGTGCTATACAAATAAAGTTTATTATTATTATTATTATTATTAATAATAAATTCTAAATGTTATGTCAGTAAAAGCGCTCTAAATTCTAAATGTTGTATTTGTAAATAATTATTTGTAATTTTTATAATCTTTATTTAATATCAGAATATACTGAGGAGGAGACTTCATTTGCAATATAACCGAGAAAACTCAGGAATTCATGATGATCAAATAATTCTGGTAACAAAAAAAAAAAAAACAATTTTAAAGGAATCACATTTAGACTGTGAGTAATCATTAATGTTAAAAGTAAGAAGCACAACAAGACAATTCAATGAAACAAATCCTTCCAAACTGACACCTGACGGGTTTTGTGTTTGGAAAGGCAGGTCTATTGTGTTTGTATTTGTTGTTGTCATGTGTGAACACACGGTGGCGCACTATTCTATTTGTTTAGGGAGTGTTTTCATTGTGGAGCACAGTTTACACACAGTTTACACCAGTCCATTTGAAGCCTTTAAGGGATTTTACACATATGGGCTTTTGTCCCCCATCACTGCTGTTTATTAAACCTCTTTACAAGCTTTTTCTTTTTTATTTTATTCGCCATAGTTTAATTAAAGACTGCACTATTTCGGTTGTAAATCTCCTTTAATATGTCTTGGACAGTGACACAGAAGAAGAGTCTTCAGGTACCAAAGGTTAAAATTCAGAATTTAAACAGATAAAGGGTTTATTGTTGACAGTGTGGATGAAGTGGGAGTGTCTGTTTCCAGGCAGCCGATGTGTTATCAGGGTATAAAAGCCACAGGGAGTGTGGAAGACAAACAGCACACCGCAGCAGGTTTAGTGCATCCATCTGCCTTCTTTTACCCACAAAACCTCCTGACACCCTGCGTCCACATGAGCACACTTCATATTCTGTGTTTCTGACTCTTTATACTTCATTCTTTTTCACTTTAATGCATCATCCTCATGAGTGGGGCCCCCACTGACACAAAGGATGACTGAAATGAACACTTGAACACTGGTCGTTTGACATCACACGTGCATTTGACGTCTTTCAGACAATGTAGGACAGTTATAAAGTTCTGGAAAGTCACACTTGAGTAGACGTCCAGGTACCAAAAAATGACTTAGAAGTTCAAGTCACAAACTGAAATGCTACTGAACTTAAAGTTTTTATGCATCTAGTATTTATAAGTACTTATCCTATATATGTATTTATGCATCATTTTGTTTGTCTAATATCCTAGAAGTGTGGTTGGATATGTGTTCAAACTTGTTAATATCATTATTATTATCCTTATTTTTCTTACTTATTTACTTTATTTATATTAATCTTTTTTTTCTCTCTTTCTTTTTCTTCCTTTCAGTGAGCATTATTGATACCCTTTTTTCTTTTCAAATAAACAAAAAAAAAAGAACTGTGTACTTTGTTACAGACGCGTATTGCATTCACACAAAAAATAAAATTCGGCTCTGTTTTTCCGAATTAATGAGATAGTTATCTTGTAATTATGAGAAAAAATAACTAAAACAAAAATTTGGCTCTGTTTTTCTGAATTAACGAGATACTGTTTTCTGAAAAAAATTTAATTCGGCTCTGTTTTTACAAGATAATTATCTTGTTAACTCAGGAAAAACAGAGCCGAATTTAAATTTTTTAAATGAACCCTTTCATGCATGGATTATGAGAACCTTAGTTGAGTTTTGGGGGGTTTTTTTGAGTGTTTTTATTCCTCCTTAGGCATGAAAAAAAAACAATACAACTGAGTTCTTTTTTTTTTATGGATTTACAAAAATGCCCACTCAGCTACACCATACATTATATTCTTGAAGCAAAGAAATGAGTATTTAAAACCCAATACCAGAAAATGATATGAAGACAATGAAATAAAAACATGTTTAATGCAGCTAATCTGATATTTTCCCACATTTTAACATATTCTAATACTAGTTATTACTCACTTCATGGAGATAATATGCAAAAAAAAAAAAAAAAACCCTTTTTCTTAAGAAAAAAACCTAAAAAAAAATGTTATTTACAGTCTAACAATTAACAATTGATTTACACTCCAACGTGTTTGTGCAGATCAGGTTTATCAAGAACAGCAAAGTTACAGTAATGGTATGAATTGCAGTGTATGAGATGATGCATAAACGTCCACTGTGTTATCTGATATGAAACTAAAAAACAAAATATAAAAATATAATATACATATAAAATATACATAAAATAAAATATACAAGAAAACAGCTGTAGAATAGTTGTCCACTGTAGTGACCACTATGCATGAAAGGGTTCAATTAAAATTAAACTTTAAAAATTTAAATTAAACTTCGTCCCGCTCCTTTTTGAATGTATGACTTTCTTTTATATAATTCTTTTGTTGTTTGATTTTAATGCAAAAATCAAAATAAATAAATAAACAGACAAACAAACATGAATGTGTTAACATGAAACATGAAAATACTGAACATGTAACACCTCAACAAAACCATCTAACGTTGATCCTTTCCCTCATTCACTAGTTTTTGTTACGGAACAGCAGCATATTGACTGTTTTTCACTGTAGTCTGTTCAGTTTTCTGCTCAGAACAGACTGAATGAGTCAGAGTTACTGACTGAGAAGTGTGACGCAGTACACACTGACCTAGGCGGAAGAAGAAGTAGATCCCACTACTAATTTACTTTTTGTAATGAGTAACGATACTGTGCGTTAAAAATTTATGTGAGTAGATGAATGTAACTGAGGTAAGAAATGTAGTGAAGTACAAGTGAAAGTAAACAGAATAAAAAATACTCAGTAAAGTACAAATTCTGTCAAAACACACTTGAGTGCAGTAGTGAAGTATTTGTACTTTGTTACTATACAACACTGATCTAGGAGGCTGTTAAGTGGGACATGTAAGAATATTAAATCATCATCAGTGTGTAAGAATCCCACAGAAAAACCTCTGAACTAAACTGATGTTCTGAACTGTCATTTTGAAACTAGGAGTTTGTGACGGGACCGTCGCCATGTTGGCTGTGAGGTGCAGGAAGTGGCCATATTTGGATAAGAGGGGCGGGACTACTGACTCACTACTCCTTCTATTGTTAGCTTACAGACTTGGTAGAACACTGAACTTCCTAGTGTTGTGTAACAGTCATGTCACTGTTTCGTCAGCGGAACCTCTAAACTCTTTAAAAACTTGATGTGTCATCGCTGACACACCCTGCCCCAAGGTTCGAATAGTTTTAGATTTTCATTATAGTTTAGTTACCTCCGCCAAGGAGGTTATGTTTTTGCCAGGGTTTGTCTGTCTGTCTGTCTGTCTGTTTGTCTGTCCGTTAATGTGCAACATAACTCAAAAAGTTACGGACAGATTTTGATGAAATTTTCAGGGTTTGTTGGAGATGGGATAAGGAAGAAATGATTAAATTTTGGTGGTGATCGGGGGGGGGGGGGGGCCACGGGGAGGCCCACTAATCAGCCTTGGCGGAGGTCTGCGCTCTCCGAGTGCTTCTAGTTTTATTTAGTTTTGACTTTTTTTCGAAGGGAAAACGAAGGGAATTTTTATCTGTTTTAGTTAGTTTTGTAAACACACAATACAGTTTCAGTTAGTTATCTTTTTTTTTCTTTTAATTCTAGTTTTGATTTATTTCAGTTAACAGAAATGTTTTTACAATTCTAGTTTTCATCATTTCGTTAGTTTTCGTTAACGATAATAACCTTGTCCTGCACATGTGCAGTTTGGATGGATGGAACTCTGTCACTGTTTGTGCAATTGGAAAAATTCCAACACCTTCTGAAACCTGAGACTTTGCACTTTAAAGTAGGGCTGTAAGAAAATATCGGTTCTGCAATATATTGTAATATTTCATTTTACAATACTGTATCAATATTAAAAAGTACTGTATCGATATTTTTAGGTATTTATTCAAATGCAGATATTGTGGAGGTTCATTTTTTATTTTTTTTTGTTTTTCTTTTTTGTTTTTCTTTTATTTATTCTTATTTAACACTCTTTTATTGAATAATGTTAGTTCCTTTGTTGGGATTGAACTAAAATAATGTTCTGATGTTAGTTCTGAACAAATAGAATATGAACATTTGAACAGGATCTTAAACTGTAATGTCTGTAAAACAGAATTTAAATTTTAACACAGGAACATTTGTGATATAGCATTAGATCCTGTTGGGATCAAACAAAAATGTGTTTAGTATTTCTGCAGATTACTGGTGTAATTCAGTTTTTCCAGGAAATAATCTTTAAAAAAGACACAAAGCCAATAAAAAATTGCCTTTTTGACAGTATCATGATATATCGTGATATATCGTATCGTGATCCTAGTATTGTGAGGGGGCCGGACTGGACCCTTTGGTGGGCCGGATTTGGCCCCCGGGCCACATGTTTGACACCTGTGGTTTAAACCATAGTGATAGGAAAAATGCTTTTTATTAAAAATAAAACTAACAAATAAATAAAACTCAACAGGCAACAAAGCTGTGATCGAAGCTTAGTCTGTCAGCGTTCTGACATTCAGCAACGATGTTTCATGTAACTCTTTTTAACTTTTCCTGTCGTACGTATCCTAAATATGAAATAAAACAGATTAACCTCCTCAGACCCAGTTATGGGTTTTCTGTCCACATTTTTGGACTAGAGTTTCACAACTTTATGCAAAAAAAAGAACAGAAAACTGTCCACCACAAAGGACATTCTATAAAAATGTTAAAAACTGTTGCCTCCTGATGTTTCCAATATAGACACGTATTTAATAAAAAACAAAAAAAGCTGGTACTTTGCTGACATTTCCTGGGTCACAGGAGGTTAAAGCAGATCTTTTCCGCACATGCTCAGACCACAGGCTTCTACGTCCTTAGACTACCACTGTAGTGTTGCGTGCTGCTGTTAACCCACGCTGAGCTCTGTCTGTCATTTCTCATGCTCTGTTAGTGATACCTGCAGGTCACATGGTCTGTGGTGACTTAACCCGGTCACGTACACACGTTCCGACACCACGCACTGCGTCCTTCCTCTTCTGTCATTGTTTCTTTAAATAACCCTTCAGTTGTTGCATGGAGTTTGATAAGTCCAATTAAGTTCTGACATGAACGTCCTCACCCACAGACACTCAAACCACTCCTGCTGCATCTTTTTTAAACTCTTTTTATTGAAATTAGAACAATGACAATATAAAAAAAAGTCTTATATAATATCCAGTATATGTGTGTCAGAACAAGAACATTACACCCGCACTCACACGTACACTTACACAAACAAAAAAACAAAAAGGGGAAGAAGAGGTCTGTCTACTCACTTTACATTAAAGTAATCTGTAAAGGGCTGCAAATGGAATAAAATAACTTTACATTGTCTTTTAGTGAAACTTTTACTCTTCCTGGTTCATCTTTAACACGTTGTCTACCTTCTTTTTATTATTATGAGACATACGGCTGTGCACTCTGTCTGACCTGTATATGTTCAGTGAACTCACATGCAAATGAAACCAAATGAGGAAATGGGTTTCTAACTCAGTCGTATCAGGAAACAACACCCATACACACTCCCTGTCTCCAACACACACACACACACACACACACACATTGTTTAGGGTTTAATCATTTATGATTACAGCTGCAACAGCAACACTGTAAGCCCAGACTTTGTATTTACTAAAATACTGTAATTACAATGTACTTAAATGATTTCAGTTTTATTTCATTACTATAAAATGTTCAGTATATTCTGCTAATTTGTAGACATAGTCGAAAGTATGAAACAGTTTAAGCTGAATGAATCACTCAGTTTTAGTCCTGACCACACCTTTTTATCTGTGCATTGCATTGTGGGTATTGGGCATGTTGTTGTAAATGTGTTCTTTTTCTGTGCAGGGGTTCAGCGGGGTTGTGGTGTTAGTGTTCATTTGGAATGAATGTGTGTATGTCAGTGTTTATTGGCCTTTTTGTGTTTGTTTTTGTGTTTTTGGGCCGCCATGATACTCTGTTTTACTCGCCTAGTCTTTTATTCCTGATAACACTATTTTTATTTTTTATTGGACTGTCTTCTCTCTGTAGCGCTTTGAGATTCTGCTGAATGAAAAGTGCTTCATAAATGCAATTTATTATTATTATTATTATTATTATTATTATTATAATTATTATTATTATTATATTTTGTAGAGCTGTACCATGAGTCAGAGCCATAGGACGAACAATGGATTTACTGTTCATCTATTATTGTTCTTGGGCTATATAAATCATTATAATTTACCAAATTAAAAGCACTTCCTGTAGTGGCAAATTGCATTGAACTAACTTTCCGCTTAACTTCCATCCATGCTTTAATATATTAAGTTGAGTAATTATTTAAGGCAATTTATACTACAAAAGATTTTAATTTAAACTTGGAACTGAGTCCAATTAACTGATGATATTAAGTTAATGATTATACGAAGCAATTGACATTGCAACAAATTTTAAGTTAAATTAACTTGCATTTAGTGTGTTGGACTTAACCCTTTCTTGCATACTGGTCACTCCAGTGGACAGTTATTCCACAGCTGTTCTCTTGTATATTCATGGGTTTTGTTGTTTTAGTTCCATATCAGCCAGCACAGTGGACGCTTATGCACCATCCCATAATACACTGGCATTCATACCATCACTCTAACTTTGCTGTTCTTGATAAACCTGATCTGCACGAACTTGTTTGAGTGTAAATCAATTGTCATTTGTTATTAGACTGTAACTGACAGTTTTCTTAAACAAAAAAAAACATTTTGTATATTATCTCCATGAAGTGAGTGATAACTAGTATTAGAGTGTGATCAAATGTGAGAAAACATCAGATTACCTGCATAAAAAAAATAAATAAATAAATTTTAAAAAATCATATTTTTTTCAGACAGTTTATCTTTTTCTGATATTGCATTTTAAATGCATGTTTCTTTGCTTCAAAAATTAAACCCATGGTGTTCAGCTGCGTGGACATTATTGTAACTCCATGAAAAATAGGTTCATTAAAAAAAATTCAATCACATTGTTTTTTTCATGCCTGAAGAGGAAAAAAAGCACTCAGGAAAAAAAAAATCTTTACTCTAGTTCTCATAATTCATGCATGAAAGGGTTAAAATAGCAATTCCATTCAAATCAAGCATTTAAGTTTAATACACTCAAGTTTTCATTACTCATTACTTATCTGGTTTTACAGTGAAAGGTTTTCATTTTTCTCTCTCGTTCTCAGAAATTAAATGGACATTAAGAGGATTTTCTCTCACTTTCACACACAGTGGTGTCTCTGAAAACCCTGTAGCGGTGAACTGAGCACATGACCTGTTTACCGGATGGTTTTTCAGTGGTTTCACACATGCACCTCTTTACACATTCTGACTTTGTCTACTGAAGCCGTCACACAGACAGCCTTATTCATCTGCTCAGAATAACTGCACATTAGACTTTATATCTGATTTTTAACCTATAAGGACAACCAAAAGCATCTACTAATCTGAAATGTTTCCCACCTGGTTGATCCTCTAGTTCAGGGCTGTCAAACTCATTTTAGTTCAGGGGCCACATTCAGCCCAGGATGATCTGAACTGGGCCAGACCAGTAAAATAATAATATAATAATATAGAAATAATGTCAACTCCAAACTTTTCTCTACATTTTAGGATGAAAAATAAATAAAATTACAGTATGAAAATGTTTACATCTACATCTACAAATTATTCTTAAAAAAATGTGAGTCATATGAAAAACTATGAACAAATTGAAATTTATCAAGAAAAATAAGTACAGCTTCAACAATTTTATGAATCTGTTTATCATGTGTATTACAACTGACAGATCACAGTGGATCTACAAATACACAAAACATTTTGTCACAGGTGGAATATTGTTAAATGGCACTGACTTCTCTTAAGACATTTCAGATTATTCACATTTTTTGTGATGGATAGTTTGTAAATGTTAACATTCTTATGTTTTTTTTATGCTAAAACTAGTGCTGTCAAATGATTACAATTTTTAATCAGATTAATCACAGGGTTACTGTGGATTAATTTTGATTAATCACGATTAAATATCATTCATTTTTAATCTATATTAATCATGTTTCATTTTGCATAAACAGACTCATTAAAGACTGAAATATATCTGTACTTAACGCATTTATTGAACACCTTCAACAGTTTCAACAGTTTCAACAGTTTCAAGTGTCCCAAACTGTTCCGTCTTGGAGACTTTTTGTCCTCATATTTCCATTCAGAGGGATAACGTGCTGCTTCTGCTCTTCCATCTTTATGCGTTAACTCTAACTTTAGTCGTTTTTAATGAGAATAAAGTCGTTATTCAACGAGAGTAAAGTTGTAGTTTTAAAAAAGTCATTATTTAATGAGAATAAAGTCGTTATTTAACGAGAATAAAGTTGTTACTTAATAAGAATAAAGTCGTTATTCAACGAGAATGAAGTCGTAGTTTTAAAAAAGTCATTATTTAACGAGAATAAAGTCGTTATTTAATGAGAATAAAGTTTTTAATGAGAATAAAATCATTATTTAACGAGAATAAAGTCGTTATTTAACGAGAATAAAATCATTATTTAACGAGAATAAAGTCATTATTTAATGAGAATAAAGTCGTTATTTAACGAGAATAAAGTCGTTATTTAACAAGAATGAACTCATTATTTAAGGAGAATAAAGTTGTTATATTTCGAGAATAAAGTCATAATATAATGAGAAGTCATACCCACTCATGGAATAATGTAGAATTTGAAACATTTAGTGCAGTTCTTCTTTCATTTGGGGTTTAGACATAAATACTGAGTCTATCCTCCATCAACACATTCTCATTAGTCAAAGGACGTTGAAGCGAGTTTGCACACATTTGGGTTTGTTGTAAGAACTGAACTGATTTGTAGCAAATTTCCTTTTGTGGAGGAGAAACTGATGAAGTGTTCAGCTGTAGGACTATCAGTGGAAACACCAGAGAACTAAACAGAGAAGGTTTGGTGTTTCTGAACAAACTGTGGGGATTCTACTGTGAGGTTTGGAGTCCAACAGAAGGGAAAGCTGTTGCTTCGCTTGTCGCCTTCGCTGTAAAACCGGAAACTCTGTTGAATTTTCAAAATAGTATGACTTTAATCTCATAAAAGTACAACTTTATTCTCGTTAAATAATTACTTTATTCTCGTTAATCAACAACTTTATTCTCGTTAATTAACAACTTTATTCTCGTTAAATAATGACTTTATTCTTGTTAAATAATGAGTTTATTCTCATTAATTAACGACTTTATTCTCGTTAAATAATGACTTTATTCTCATAGTGACAAGTGTATTTATTTTCTTATGTGGCGCTCATACGCTGTCGTACACGTGTACTTTCAGACACTATAAAAATCTTTTGCGCACAGCCTGGTCGTGTTCTGTCTTTTTTTTTAAACTACACTTGTCTTTTTGAATCCTCAGTTGGTTTACAGCTTACCTTTGTTCTGGTCATTCCACTGGACTTAAATAAAACAATAAAACTGGGAACGTGGCTGTTGTCAAATCTTTATTTGGTGTTGAATGTCTGACTGACTCAAACCACTGGTGAGGAGGAAACATCCAACATTTAATGATGTGTGATAAAAAAATAAACATCAGCTTTTATGTACAACATAAACATGAATAACTGGGATTTGAAATGTTAAAATAACATGTTATGTTCACAGATCAACACACAATGAAATGACCATGAAACAAAGTACCATCGTTGCAGCTTTGAAAATAATTATCAAACCAACTGGAAATGTCTGTAAAAAACCCGTACAGGAGTCCACCAGTGTAGCCGTCCCATATTCTGTTTTATTAAAGATGAGTCGTCTATAGATTATTTGTTTATTTGTTATTTCTTGAGTAAATTTTCTTTGTGTTCTGTTTTATTTAAAGGTAGATTCTGTACATTTCGATTTCTTGGTTAAACCTGAAAATCGATTTCAGCTAAAAAAAAAATCCACATTGTTGTAAAATGCTGAATAACTTCTGCACCACTCATCAAAATGCTTAAAAAGTCAAATGAAGTGGAGGTTGTCTGTTTTTCTGTCACAGTTCTGCTGTTCATTCAACTGGAGGCTCCACCATCATGGTCTGGAGGAAACCCATGTTTCCTCTGAGCCGCTATAAGGTGGTAATTTCCTCCTGAAAGGTTCAATACGGACAAAATTCTGGAGGAAAACGTCCAAAACAACTGTTTGAATAAAGTCATTAAATGTCCACAAACAAAGGTCACGTATGAGTACGGACGGATTCTGACTGTTCTTCTGTTTGTATTCTGGAAAACTCAAGCATTCTGAGACAAAACAAAAGTAAAACTTGTAGTTTATCCATACGTACGTCCGTCCGTCTATCCATTCATCCATGGGTCCATCCATCCGTCCATCCGTCCGTCCATCCATCCATCTCTTTATAAATCATATTATGATCTTTAAATCCTGCCTTTTCACTCATTTCTCACAGTGGATCCAGAATTATTTCCTCAGCTGCAGATCTCAAAAACAGTTCAGACAACAGGTACTAGTTTAGGAAATGAAACATCTGTTAAACAGTTACAGCAAAGACAGTTCGACGACAACGTCATTATTATAATAATTTATTAATTCTACATTATACAGTGTATTGCATATTGATTCGACATGGAGACAGAACTGCAGTAATAACCACATAGTCTAGTGTCCTGCTCAGACTACCACACATCAGCATAAACACACATCAGCATAAACACACATCTAATAACGTCAATCTGCCACACACGTTTGGAGTGAGCAGATGAGCAGATGAGGTGGTCCTCTCAGGGCAGGGCTGAACCCCCACCAGTGGAGCAGAAGCATTTCCGCACACTGAGTGTCATAGAGTCCTAGTTTGTGCAGAAAGGATTCTGTTCGACTGATGGGGGGGTGGAGGGGGGGTCAGGCGTACACCCAGACTCTGAGCCCACCTGTTACTTGGTGAGGCTCTTCACCAGTTCCAGCTCCTCCACTGGTTTCCACTGCTGGTTAATGGTGAGGAGCTGCAGGAAAACAGCACAAAGAAAACTAACTTCACTGGACCTGTTTAAAAGTACAACACCAACTGAACCTTCAAAGACCCAAACGTCCTCCTTTAACCTAAACCATCTACTGATCTAAACTGCAGGGACGTGCACATGATTATCGAGGGGCAGGGGCTCAAAGTCACAAAAGGGCAGTATGTGTGTGCCAAATTTTTTTCAGGCCTTAATAACACAATATGTGGCTTAATGTAAAATGAATAAAGTAGCCATAGATAACAACAACAACAACAACAACATAGTAGTGTATATTGTGTAGCTGTGAGTGATGCAATTGCTGTTTCTCTTGTGTCAACAAATTATTGTCAAAATGTATCATAATACTGAGGTTTGGAGGACATGCGATTCAGCTGCAGTTCTAAAAAGCAATAAAACGTCAGCTTATTATCAGGCTATGTATTGTTGAAGATAAAGATTGTACCACATGAACATTCAACTGTGAAACATTGAACATTGACGAAAATATAGAAATAAATACTAGAAAAACAGTCCTGTTTAGTCTGTAGTTCAGCCTGCATGCCTACAGGACTGCAGTCAACATGTTGATCTCAATAATTTGTTGTTAATGTAGTATAGCTAAAATAGTCTGAGACCTGAGATGAGCTACACAATAAACTAGAACAATTTCCCGACTCCCCAAAACCGAGTCATAACTTCCAAACGGGTAAGCTAAGGCTAATATGATATTTTTCCCAAGGTGCACATTAACGCAGCTTTCATTAAATAGTCCAGGCTGCACATAAACCAGTCCGACTGTGACTGCTGTTGGAGTTTCCTGTTCCTACTGGAGAAACATTCACAGCAGCAAAGGCACAAGAAACTCAAGATCTGGAAACAAATGTAAATTGTCAGTAAAATCAAGCAGTGAATGATTCCCCCTGTTTCTGCTGTGGTTCAGTAATGTTGGGGGGGGGGGCGGGGGGGTTGATAAGCTACAAAGGTTGAAGTCAATCCACTGTCCAGTCTCATCTGTGCTGGAACTACACAGTGGAGATGTGACCGCGGACTGTACTTCTCTTGCTCTCTCTCTCTCTCTCTCTCTCTCTCTCTGGACAAGTGTGTGAACGTGCAGCATGAGGAAGCCCCGCCCCTCAGTGAGAGACAGCGGACAGAGAAGCGACATCAGATTCAACACACACACAATACCATGACGCGCTATTTCAAGGAAATGCGTACGGTAGATAACCGTGGTGTTTTTATACAGCCGTTTTCTTTTACATTCCTATGCAGAACAGGAATTTATTTATTTTTTAAAAGTAAAAAGGGCACTTTTTCTACGAGGCAAAAAGGGCAGGGGCTCAAGCCCCCTTTGGGCCCTATGTGTGCATGTGCCTGGTAAACTGTTTAACTCCTGTTGATCCACTAATCCTATCAATACATGTAAAGAATTGGTAGAAAATACAGTTCTTCATCTTTTCATGGTCATCAGATATGACCCATTTGGATGTTCAGAGGCTCCGTAGTTACCATGGAAACACCGTCATCTTCTACAACAGGGGTGTCAAACTCATTTTAGTTCAGTTCCACATTCAGACTAATATGATATGAAGTGGGTCAGACCAGTAAAATAATATAAATAACAGGATAAGAACACAATGTCAACTCCAGAGTTTCCTGTGCTTTTGAGTGAAAAAAAGTTAAATTCTGTATTAAAATGTTTACATCTATGAACTGTACTGGAACATATCATAACATACAAATATGAACCTAAAAATAAGAAAAATAAGTGCAATGTTAACAATATTACGTCTCAGTTTATCATTTATACATGTGTGTTACAACTTACAGATCACAGTGAATCAAAAATGCACAAAACATTTAAGAACAGGCAGAATATTGGTACAATTCTACATACTACTCTTAAGACATTTCAGGTTGTTCAAATTTGTTTAAGTTATTCATATTATTTGTAAAAGGCTAGACTGTAAATGTAAACATTTTTGGGTAATTTTACTTCTGCCTTGGTGGAGGTCTGCTCTGTCCGAGTGCTTTTCTAGTTAAAAATTAGCTTATTTTTCTTAAGAATTTTCAGGTTGTTCATATTTGATCATGTTATGCTCAAGTACTGTTTGTAGATGTAAACATTTTCATAATGGAATTTGACTTTTTTTCACTCAAAAACATAGAAAAAACTTTGGAGTTGACATTATTCATAAGTTGTTATCCTATTATTTATATTGTTTTACTGGTTCGGCCCACTTTATAACATATTAGGCTGTCTGTGGCCCCTGAATATAAATGAGTTTGACACCCCTAAGAGAACTAGATATTTACATAAACGTATCATATCTGAGTAATTGGTGCAGTTATTGAGTATAAGGTGCATAGACTTCCTGAGTTTGAATCGTGCGTTACACATGAACATCCTAATGTCCTGATAGAGGGCTGGTGACATTTAGATAAGGTCGTACCTTCAATGACTCAGCAGATTCAACCTCCATGGACCAGTCTATCAGTGTTTAGGAGCCAAAACCATCCACTGGCTTCATTATGTAATAGAATGTCAAATGTATGATGATAAAGAAATTACCTTTTGTGGTTTTGTTGGATCGACTCGCTCCCACGGTTCTGGGTTTCTGCTCTTATTCAAACTACAAATAAAAAAGTGAAATTATTTACTAAAATCTGATTCAAAACAGTTGAGCGTGAAAAAGACAAAATGATACATGAATTTATCAAAATAGTTAAAAACTGTGAGAGTGTATTGGCAAAAATCTGACGATATGATACAAATCACAATACTAGGATCACGATACGATATATTGCGATATATCATGATACTGTTAAAAAGGCAATTTTTTTATTGGTTTTGTTTCTTTTTTTAAAAGATTATTTCCTGGAAAAATTGAATTGCACCAGAAATATGAACAAATACTAAACATATTTTTATTTAATCACGACAGGATCTAATGCTATATCATAAAATTTTCCTGTGTTAAAACTTAAATCATATTTTGCAGACATTACAGTTTAAGATCCTGTTCAAATGTTCATATTTTATTAGTTCAGAACTAACATCAGAACAGTATTTTAGTTCAATCCCAACAAAGGAACTAACATTATTTAATAAAAGTGTGTTAAATAACATTAAATAAAATATAAACAAAAAAAAGAACCTCCACAATATCTGCATTTGAATAAATACCTAAAAATATCTATACAGTACTTTTTAATATCGATACAGTATTATGAAATGAAATGTCATGATATATTACAGAACCAATATTTTCTTACAGCCCTATTAAAAACACTCACATAACATCCGTTTTGGTAAACAGGAAATAGATGGAGGCAGAGGTAGCTCCTGTTGCAGCAAAAGCCATGAACCCTATCAGAGGGATCAACTGGGAAAAAAAAACATATACAAACATGTTTTCAGAATAAATGTACAGAATGCTCACATAGATTTGAATTATTACAGCAGTACAGAATGACTGCAAATCAAATAAAAAAAAAAAAAAAATATATATATATATATATATATATATATATATATATATATATATATATATGTGTATATATATACACACACACACACACAAACATGTTTTCAGAATAAAAAGTGGATTAAATGTACAGAATGTTCACATAGATTTGAATTATTACAGCAGGAAAGAATTACTTCAAATCTAAAAAAATAAATAAATAAATAAAAAATAAAAAAATAATAAAAAAAATAAAATAAATAAAAAAATCTTACCTCCTTTTTCTTTCTCAACATTTGGAAAAATCCAGACATTTTGTTAGTTTTGAAGTGTCCTCAGAACCTACAGGGGACAGACAGTATTTCAGAGGCAGTCTTCTCAGTCTTCTCACAGGCAGGTTCTGCTCAGTCTCTTACCTGTTGCCGCTCAGACAGTGTTGGTCTTCTGTGGGTGCATCATCTCATGAGCTGCTGATGTAGGCTGGAGGAGAGAGAGAGAGAGAGAGAGAGAGAGAGAGAGAGAGAGAGAGAGAGACAGAGGTGCAACGAGATCACAGGCACGTACACACGCGCAGCTTCCTGTACTGAAATGTCTACATCAACTGATTAACTTTGGTAGATGATCAATATTTTTCTGCGTGGCCATCTCCCTCTGGTGGCCAGACTGTGAACTGCATGAAAAAGGCTGTTTGAGGTCACGGTCACACCAGTGACTTTCCATCCATGTTCTGAAATGCTTAGTCATGTCATTGTTGCTGTATCTGTCCTCTGTTTTCTTCATTTATCTCATCTATCTGTTTACAAAATATCAGAGCTTTGTGTGGTCTCCTCCGATCCGCCTCATATGACTGGGCATATTCTCCTACTGAGAATAAAGTAGAATTTCATTTTCATTCATTTTATTTATTCATTCCAACCGAAATGATTGAAAAGGAGCAGGATGAAGAAAACTTATCATACCTGCTCCTTTCTTCAAACACCTGCTTCCATCAGACATGTTGCCATTACAGTTCTTACAGTGAACAGTTTACATGACAGTCATTGAAAAGAAAACAAATCTAAAATCCACCAGTTTAATTATTTCATTAAACGCTTTGACAAGTGTTCAGAGAACGCAAACCTCCACCAAGCACCTTGAACGGTGTGCATGTGTGGATCGACTATTTCTTTTTTAAATTCAACAGTTTCCAGATTACAGCAGAAATACAGCAGAAAAGTTGAAGCTTGGTACCAGTCATGTGTATGTCAAATTATATTAAATTCCAATCAGTATTTGTTGAGTTCTAATGAAAAATGTGTGGTAAATGGGATTTTCAATGTTAAATTGAAATGTCCACAGAGTCCACATCCCACAGTGGATGTGGACAATTTTGTGCCAGATTGAAGATATTGTTCTAAGCTACAGGTGGATCAAATTGGAGGCTAATCGCAGTGGTTTTGAATTTTTTATGAATTTTCCAGAATTGCTCAATGATGACAGATAGGAAAATTGTAGATTTTGTGACCTTGCTGTGACCTTGAACTTTGGCCTACTTGGCCCAAAATTTAATGGGTTGGTCCCAGGGCCTAGGCCTATCTGTGGGGACAATCTGGTAAAGATGGTTGGAATAGTTTTCCTGTAAAGTTGCTAACAAACAAACAAACAAACAAACAAACACACAAAGTAAAGTGATTTCTATTCCTCCTGGCAGAGGTAATTAGAGAATATTACTGACTGTCCTTTTTCCCCAGAGTCTCTGTGCTTTATGTCCTCACAGGTTTTCCCTGGATTGTCTCTGGACCTGCTGCTGTGGTCCTGCCTTCATCATCATCATCATCATCATCATCACTCACTTATCCATATAGTTCTGATAGTGTCTATTCTATAGTTCCATAGATGGTAGAGGCTTGTATTATTGGTACAAACAGGTGTAGTAGTAGTATATCCACTGTTAGTACTAGTATTTGTAGTAGTAGTATATCCAGTTAGTACTAGTATTTGTAGTAGTAGTATATCCACTGTTAGTACTAGTATTTGTAGTAGTAGTATATCCACTGTTAGTACTAGTATTTGTAGTAGTAGTATATCCACTGTTAGTACTAGTATTTGTAGTAGTAGTATATCCACTGTTAGTACTAGTATTTGTAGTAGTAGTATATCCACTGTTAGTACTAGTATTTGTAGTAGTAGTATATCCACTGTTAGTACTAGTATTTGTAGTAGTAGTATATCCACTGGTAGTACTAGTATTTGTAGTAGTAGTATATCCACTGTTAGTACTAGTATTTGTAGTAGTAGTATATCCACCATTAATATTTGTATTTGTAGTAGTAGTATATCCACTGTTAATACTAGTATTTGTAGTAGTAGTATATCCACTGTTAGTACTAGTATTTGTAGTAGTAGTATATCCACCGTTAATATTTGTATTTGTAGCGGTAGTATATCCACTGTTAGTACTAGTATTTGTAGTAGTAGTATATCCACCGTTAATATTTGTATTTGTAGTAGTAGTAGTATATCCACTGTTAATACTAGTATTTATAGTACTAGTATATCCACTGTTAGTACTAGTATTTGTAGTAGTAGTATATCCACCGTTAATATTTGTATTTGTAGTAGTAGTATATCCACCGTTAATATTTGTATTTGTAGCGGTAGTATATCCACTGTTAGTACTAGTATTTGAAGTAGTAGTATATCCACCGTTAATATTTGTATTTGTAGTAGTAGTAGTATATCCACTGTTAATACTAGTATTTATAGTACTAGTATATCCACTGTTAATACTAGTATTTGTAGTAGTAGTATATCCACTGTTAATACTAGTATTTGTAGTAGTAGTATATCCACTGTTAATACTAGTATTTGTAGTAGTAGTATATCCACTGTTAATACTAGTATTTGTAGTAGTAGTATATCCACTGTTAATACTAGTATTTGTAGTAGTAGTATATCCACTGGTGGAACAAATGGACATAAATGAACAACAAAGCGAACAAAAGAAACAGAAATTAACAAAATAACCAAAAAGAACAAAATAATTACTTAAAAATGAATAAAAATAATCAATGAAAAGCATTTATCAAAAATGCACAAAACATGTAATTAAAGCACAAAACAAGCAAACTAATCAACAAATTGAAAAATATAAAAGATGATTAAAAAAAACTCAAGTGAAACAAATAAACAAAACTGACAAAATGTGAACAAAATAAAACAAAAAATCAACAAAATGATTCAAAATAATGAATTGACTGTCAGCATATTTAGTGATCCATCCACTAATTTACACCATAATTAAATAGTCATGTCAGCTGTGTATCAGTAGAAGAACATCCAGGACACCAGACATCAGGCTGGACTCATTTTATTCCAAACCCGTTTGTTGTAATAAAATAAGCGGTTGTGTTGTGTTCTGTTTGGTTCTGTTGTGTTCTGTGGGGGTTCCGGGTTGGGGTCGTGCTGATCATGTGGGAGGAGTTTGGTACATGTGGATCTGCCGCTCGGTCAGAGAAGGCGTCATGTGACTCAGAGACCTGGTGAAGTGGGCGTGTCTGATCTGAGACGCCTTCATGTTCTCATCCTGTAGAGCCAGTAGAGCAGCCTGCAACACACACACACGTGACTTATTAATATTTCAACTCCTGGCGTCAACACTAAGGCTGTAAGAAAATATCGTTTCTGCAATATATTGTGATATTTCATTTCATGATACTGTATCAATATTAAAAAGTACTTTATGGATATTTTTAGGTATTTATTCAAATGAAGATACGACGGAGGTTCATGTTTTTATTTATTCATTCATTTTTTTGGGGGGAATCTTGTAAGCTCTTTTATTATTCACATGGGTATTTTACTCTGTTGTTTCTATACTAAAACAGTGGTATTGTGATATTACAGGTCATGCATGTAGTTTTTTTAAACTGATAACACTGTTTTATTTATAGTATATTTTCATAGTGGGGCTTTGCCACATATGTGCTGATAATATCTAGTTTAAATATGGATATATGAATATATTATTACTATATAGGACAATATAGCATACTATATGTATTTATATTATATATGTATATGTGTTTTTGTTTGTTTTTTTGTTTTGTTTTTGTTTTTATTAATATCTGGTATTAATATCTGGTAGGATAAGCTTTAAATGGGTATTATCATATTAGTGTATATAGGAAAAAGGATGTGTGATATTGTTATACTGTGGTTGTTATTAGTAGTATTATATTGATATTCATACAAAATAATATTTGCTATATAGTGATCATAAGGAATAGAAATTGGGGATAGGAGTATGTAAGATTTTAATTCTTCCTGCTCCTTTTCGAGCATGTATAATTTTATTTAATTTGTTTTATTATTATTATTATTATTATTATTAATTAATTTATTTATTTACTTTTTTTTTCATTCATTCATTAAATAAGGGTTATTTCAATCATCCTAAAAGCACTTTTTACTGTGTGAAAGAGGCAGATGTTAGTGCCTTTGTTGGGATCACATAAAAATGTTATGATGTTGGATGATTAAGGGACTGTCCACTATGCATTCTATTCACAACTAATAGAATATGAACAGTTGAGCAGGCTTTTAAACTGTAATGTCTGTAAAACAGAATTTTATTGATCAATTTGTGTGTGTGTTTTGTACTAGTAAATTTATTTTTTTATCTGTAAAAAAAAAAATTTTGTTTTTAAAGAGTACAGTTTTCTGATATAGTATTAAATCCTGTTCTGATCAAATAAAAATGTTCAGTATTTGTGCATATTTTTGGTATAATTAAATTTTTCCAGGTACTAATCTCTTAGAAGAAGAAACAAAACACACAAAAAAATATTGCCTTGTTAACAGTATCATAATATAATGCGATATATCATATCATAGCTCTAGTATTATGATTTGTATCGTATCGGCACATTCTTGCCCATACACAGCCCTGGTCAACACCAGAGTATTATCGAAGGTGTCAGATGGTCACCTCTCTGCACAGGTTCTCCAGATCGGCTCCAGAGTACAGATTGGTTTTTGATGCCAGTTCCTCCAGACGTACGTCGGCAGCGATAGGCATCGATTCTGTGCAGATTTTCAGGATAGAGAGACGACCCTGGAAACACACACACACACACACTTTTAGCAACATGTACAACAATGTGTGCACAATTAACAGGTGATCAGAGGATTAACTTTACTACTGACCAAGTCCAGTGCTCTCAATCAATTCAAAATAAATATAAACATGGGCGAATCTGCGGATTCTAATCCACAGACTGCATTAGCATTACAGGTAAGGGTGAGGAGGACCCCCACCTGAACCGGATGTGGAAACTGGGAGGACCGGGGGGGGGGGCGGAGAAAAGGCCTATGTAAAGATCTGCTTTTATGTCAAATATTTGAGTATACTTTAAATTTATTACATTTTTTTTTAAATTTACCTAATATTTGGAACCAGTATTAGGTCATATTTCAGCCTCTGTCACCCAGACCATGTCTCTGACACCTGAACATCTTGTCCTTGTGGATCCCCCAGGCAGGTTTTAGTTCTGGTCCTGGAGGTCACAGGGTTCGTGGACGCCTCCCACTTAAATCTTTTGCTGTTAATTTGCGTTTTTTTTCTGTGACCCAGCTGACTATTTACAACAAAACACATGACAATCTGGTGGTCAGGCTTCAAGAGGGTTCCATCTGTCTGAAAGGTACTGGATCATTTTTGACTTTTCACCGCCGGTAACATCTGTTTTTGACCCATTTTCCCTGAAGTAAAGAAGCTGCTTAATAATTCTACACACTTATATATACTTATTAGGGCTGTAACGGTACACATACCGAACCAACCCCCCCGCCCCCCTCTGTGTTTTTGACAAATCGCACCCTGCACACACATATAAATACATAAAGTGTCCTAAACAGTTTGTTCTTTGTCCTAAAATAAATAATTTGGTTAGTTTTGTTGTCAATGTTGCTCTTCAGTTTGTTAAAAGAGAATACGAGTTTACCCTCTTGTTAATGTTGCACTTAATGTGGAATTTTTTTTTTTTTTTTTGTTATTTTTAAGCAGAATCTGAACTGACAGAACTGTGATTAGATTTGTGTTGTTTGTTTAAAACTACCTTTCAGGGAAAAGTGCAATACTAATGTTTAAAATACATTTAGTAATATTTTCTTTATTTTATTTTCTATTTGATTTACAGCAGCAGAATTATATTATTCCTGTTTTTCTATATTCTATAGTCTCCAAAAATTGGGGGAAAAATGTTCAAAAATTCATAATAAATGTATTTAAGACATTTTGAGGGGTTTTCTTTCTTCCTGTACAAAATCGAAAAAAACAAAAACAAACGGTGGCTTTGAAAACCGAAAATGTACCGAACCGAAAATTTTGTGTCCTGTTACAGGCCTAATACTTATACCACAGAGGATGTTACTCATTTTAGGCCACACCCTTTTTTATTATTTAAATGTATATCACCTTAGAATGATGAATCCTAATAGGAAATTGAATTTATATAGCTTGGAGTTGGAAAATATGCATAAAAATGATGATATAGTCAAACTACTCACCAAATAAATGTGCACAGGAATTCTACACATGGTGGTAATTAAAGCTCCACACAGAAATATATACAGACGAGTGCACTGAGGAACAGAAGTGTGCTGAAGTACCGTGTGGTCCGGTGGTGGGACGTAGATGATGTGGTCCAACCTGCCTGGTCTGAGCAGAGCGCTGTCTAAACAGTCAGGTCTGTTGGTCGCCGCGACGACCATCACATCTGCGTTGCAGACGTCCTCATAGTCCAACTACGACAGAGCAGTCAGCTTTACGAACACTCAGACCAGTGTGATGTATCATGTATCATATGGAGTACAGGTGTCAAACATGCGGCCCCGGGGCCAAAACCAGCCCACCAAAGGGTCCGATCTGGCCCATGGGATGTATTTATGAAATGCAAAAAAGTACACTGAAGATATTAACAATCCATGGAGTTAAAGTTATTTTAGGTCAATTCAATTTAAAGTGGGTCAGGCTAGTAAAACACTATCATAATAACCTATAAATAAAGAAAACCACAAATTTCTGTCTTTGTTTTAGTGCAAAAAAAAGGTAAAATTACACAAAAATGTTTACATTTACAGCAGGGCTCTCAAACTCATGTTCTTTCAGGTTCCACATTCAGCCTGATTTGATCTGCAGTGGGCCAGACCAGTTAAATAATAACAGAATAACCTAGAAATAATGACAAGTGCATATTTTTGTCTTTGTTTTAGTGCAAAAAAAAAAAAAACTAGAAATACCAAAAAATATTTGCTTTTATAAACTATCCAAACAAAAAAAGATGTGAATAACCTGAAAAAACTGAAATTTCTTAAGAAACAGTACGTGTAATTTTAACAATATTCTGCCTCAACTTATCATTTCTCCATGTGCATTATGGATCAGATCTACAAAGACACTAAACACTGAGGAACAGGCAGAAAATACATCAAATTGTGCTGAATTTTCTTTAGACATTTCAGGTTGTTCATATTTGTTCAGGTTATTCACATTTTATTGTTACAGGATAGTTTGTAAATGTAAATATTTTCATAATTTGATGTTATTTTTTGCACTGAAACAAAGACAAAAATTGAAGTTGTTAATTCAAGATTTTTTGCTCAATTCAAGATTTTTTGCTAAATTTAAGATTTTTTTTGGCTTAATTGAAGATTTTTTTCCTTAATTGAAGATTTTTTTTTGGCTTAATTCAAGATTCTTTTGCTTAATTGAATCATTTTCATAATTTAATGGTGTTTTTTGCACTAAAAACAAAAAAATTGAAGTTGTTAATTCAAGATTTTTTGCTTAATTCAAGATTTTTTGCTAAAGTGAAGTTTTTTTGCCTTAATTCAAGATTTTTTTTTACTTAATTGAAGATTTTCTTTCACTTAATTCAAGATTTTTTTTACTTAATTGAAGATTTTTTTTTGGCCTAATGCAAGATTTTTTTTTTACTTAATTGAAGTTTGTTTTTTTTTTGGCTTAATTCGAGATTTTTTTTACTTAATGTAAATATTTTCATAATTTAATGTTATTTTTTGCACTAAAACAAAGACGAACATTTGAAGTTGTCATTATTTACAGATGCAACATTTTTTTCACATCAAACTGAGAAGAAAATCTGCAGTCATTCTTTTTTGTCGGTTCTTCTGCTGTTATTATTTGACTGTAGATCATGTTGGTCTGTATGTGGAACCTGAACTAAAATGAGTTCCACAGCCTTGACTGTGGAATTTTTGCACTTTGCAAATTCATCCCAGGGGCCGGATTGGAACCTTTGGTGGGCCACATTTGGCCCCCAGGACGCATGTTTTGCCGCGTTTCCAGTACGTGGAACCAGCTCGACTCGGCTCGACTTGGTATTCCTGGATACCATTTCCATTACAAGATACTACAGACTTTACAGTACCTGGTCGTCATAGCGATGTGGCGTGTTACTTCCGTGTCATCTGCTCAGAGAGTTGCTGATAAACTCGCTCATTGCATGTTGTCTCGTCTGAATTTTTACATCGACCACCAAAGACTGAATCTCCTCGACTGACCATGGTGTAGTTTTGGGCTGTTATCATGTGTATTAATGTACCGCTATATTTACTGTCCACTTCTGCATCTGTTTTTTGTAAAACGGCGGGTCACAGAGAAAACTGTCTGACCAATCAGTGGTCTGCAGCGTTTACACGTCACGGTTTAGTATCTGGTCCCCAGTCCTGGAACCTCGGCAGAGGTGATACCAAAAAAGTAGTACCGGATACCAGATTCCAGGTCCTTTTTCATAATGGAAACGCAAAAAGGCCGAGTCGAGTCGAGTCGAGCCGATACCACGTAGTGGAAACGGGGCACTTGAGAGCCCTGATTTACAGACTAGCCTCTTACAAAAAACTTCAATAACCTGAAATATCTTAAGAGAAGTATGTAGAACTGTTCCAGTATTCTGCCTGTTACTACATGTTTTGTGTATTTGTAGATCCACTGTGATCTGTACGTTATGATGCACATGTATAAATGACAAACTAAAGTGTAATATTGCTAAAATTGCACTTATTTTCTTAAGAATTTTCAGGTTGTTCATATTTGTTCATGTTATTTTCAAGTAGAGTTTGTAGATGTAAACATTTTCATTATGGAATTTGACTTTTTTCACTCAAAAACATGGAGAAAACTTTGGTGTCGACAGTATTTATCAGTTCTTCTCCTATTTTTTATATGATTTTACTGGTCCGGCCCACTTGATGTCGTATTAGTCTGGATGTGGAACTGAACTCACATGAGTTTGACACCTGTGATATGGATGATTCAGACCTGTTGAGGGCTGGGACCCTCCTCCACCCCCTCCGCCTGCAGGACCTTCTCCGTGCCCCTCCTCTCCGACACCTTCAGGCCGACTCCGTCCATCTCGTTCAGAAGCACGGACAGGAGGCGTGTCTGGATGCTGTTTGGTGATTGGCTGTTCGACCGCGAGCCAATCAGAGAGTCGATCTCGTCGAGGAACAGTATGCAGGGTGTGCAGGAGCGGGCCTGACGGAAAAGCTGCAGATAGGAGGCATCGGACCAGGGGTTAGGAGGTAAACACACCCACAGCCCCCCCCACCACCACCACCACCACCACACAGACACGGAACTCATCTGTTCATTAACCTCATTAGATTAGATTAGATTAGATCATTAGATTAGATTGTATTAGATAAAATCATTATAATACATTAGATTAGATTATTAGATTAGACTAGAATAGATTAGATCATTAGATTATATTGTATTAGATTAGATCATTATAATATATTAGATTAGATCATTAGATTAGACTAGATTAGATTAGATCATTAGATTAGATTGTATTAGATTAAATCATTATAATAAATTAGATTAGATTATTAGATTAGATTGTATTAGATTAGATCATTATAATATATTAGATTACATTAGATCATTACAGTAGATTAGATTAGGTTAGATTAGATCATTAGATTATATTAGATCATTAGATTAAACTAGATTAGGTTAGATTATTAGATCAGACTAGATTAGATCATTAGATTAGATTAGATTAGATTACTAGATTTGACTAGATTGGATCATTATATTGTATTACATTATATTAGATCATTAGATTAGATTAGATCATTAGATTATATTATATTAAATCATTAGATTATATTAAATCCTTAGATTAGATTAGATCATTAAATTACATTACATTAGATCATTATATTAGATTAGATTAAATCATTAGATTAGATTAATCATTAAATTAGATCAGATCATTATATTAAATTAGATCATATTAGATTAGATCATTAAATTAGATTAGATTAGATCATTAGATTAGATTAGATTAGATTAGATAATTATATTATATTGGATTAGATCATTATATTAGATTAGATTAGATCATTATATTATATTAGATGAGATCACTAGATTTGATTAGATTAGATTAGATTAAATCATTAGATTAGACTAGATTAGATCATTAGATCAGATCATTAGATTAGATTAGATCCTGAGCAGAATCCTTTCCAGAACCAGCGCTAACTGGGCCCACCCACACAGGTACTGTACCTGAGCTAAGGCCTTCTCCGAGTCTCCTACGTAGGGCGAGTACAGGTCAGCGCCGCTCACAGACAGGAAGGAGCAGTGAGACGAGGCGGCTGCAGCTCTGACCAGCGTGGTTTTAGCGCAGCCCGGCGGTCCGTACAGCAGCACGCCACGAGGCCCGGACAGACCCAGACGTCCGAACGCTTCAGGGAACCTCATAGGCCACTCGATACTCTAACGCAAACACAAACCGACAGCAGGTTTATTTAGAAACCCACTAACACGTGGGTATAAGTTCAGCAGGGGCCGCTGTTCACCTGTCGTAGTTTGAGTTTGATGTCGTCCAGGCCTCCGATTTGTTCCCAGGACACTGGACAGACGTCAGTACGAGCCAGGCTGCTCCTCAGACAGGACGGACGCACGGACTTCAGGGCCTCGTAGAAGTGTTTCATCCCAACAGTCTGTTCTACTGAACACTGAACACAGCAACGACACAGAAAAAAGACAACAACCACCATTACAGGACGGAATATAGAATAGAATAGAATAGAATAGAAAAAAATAGAACAGAATAGAATAGAATAGAAAAAAATAGAACAGAATAGAATAAAATAGAATACAACAGAACAGAATAGAATAGAATAACAGAATAGAATAGACTTTATTGTCATTGCTATTGTATAGTGCAACGAAAATTGGTTTTACATTCTGTCAATCAATCAATCAATCAATCAATTTATTACAAAATTATTACAAACAGTTAAAATCGACAATTCATTTACAAGATCCATTTTGTAATAGCGCCCCCCCCCCCCCCCCCCCCCCCCCCCCCCCGCGAAGCAGTCCTCAGCTTATAAATGGGGTCCCTTAAACATGTGATAAGAGACACAATTTACATTATAATTTTTAATGAATTAAAATGTTCTAAATAACTACAAACTATGTTTCATTTCCTTTTCCTGAGTTCTACTTTAGTCGGCGTACTCCAATATTCTCAGATTATTTAATAGTTAGACATGGGGCTTCATCCACATAAATAAAGAGCTTACATTTTCTGTAGGGTGCACAGGTAATATACACACATCAATTATAGTCAAAAATGAAAAGTATGAGTTTAAAACAGTCAAGTAAATGCAGAATTAGGGATGTAACGATTACCGGTATAACGATAAACTGTGGTAAAATTGCCAATGGTTAGTATTACCGTTTAAATTCTAATTATCATGATAACAGTGTACTCCGTTTTTCCAGAGAAAACGCCTATGTAAAGATGTGCTTTTATGTCAAATATTTGAGTATAGTTTTAATTTATTACAATTTAAATTTTAAATACCCAATATTTGGAACCAATATTCATTTTTAAAGGTTTGTTAAGATCCTTTGTGTTATTTATGCAATAAATTATGTTTCACCATGTATCTATGTAAATACGGAAACAATATTTAATTTGAATTCTAACTCTACATTTATATAAATACCTCATTTCTTACTTTTCTCTCTACATTTCATCTTTCTCTCATTTGTGGTTTTTCTGCCTCTCTTTTTCTCTGTACTTGTTTGTTATTAACTGTTAACACAGTGGGATAAATAAAGTCTTATCAGTACATGTCGTGTTGTGATTAGGGATGTAACGATTACTGGTATAACAATAAACCGTGGTAAAATTGCAAACAGTTAGTATTACAGTTTAAATTCTAATTATCATGATAACCGTGTTTGATTACCGCACTTTTCCGGAGAAAACGCCTATGTAAAGATCTGCTTTTATGTCAAATATTTGAGTATAGCTTTAATTTATTACAATTTTAATTATATATATACCTAATATTTGGAACCAATATTCACTTTTAAAGTCTTTGAAAAGGTTTGTTAAGCATCTTTGTGTTATTTATGCAATAAATTATATACATTTTTCAAATCGGATTTTATATTTTTTTGTGTTTTCTGGCCTTTTATGTTGATATAGTAGGTTAAAGTGAAAAAATAATAGACAGATGATATAGATGAAGTTGTGCTGAAAAAAAAGATACCAAACATAGGTATAGTAAACATTTAAGGCAAAATCAGAAGTACTGAAAAAAAGCCAAAATAGGCTCACACCACTAAGGGTTAATATTTGAATGTTTCTGCAGCAGAAGGTACATTGTACCAGTTTTTTTTTCTTTTTGTTTTTTTAATTCAAAATACAACTTGGTTCGTTATTTCAGTGTGTGTATAAGTACTTTTTGAACATTTTGAGCACAGTTTCAACAATACCGCGACAATAATGATAACCGTGATAATTTTGGTCACAATAACCATGATATGAAATTTTCACATCGTTACATCCCTATTTGTGATTACCTTGGTGGTTTCTCGTATGGCGTGCATGGCGGCTTCCCTGCACAGAGCGCTGAGGTCTGCTCCTACATATCCCAGCGTCCTTTGTGCGAGCTCCTCCAGGTCCACGCTGGGATACACCGGCATCCTCTCACACAGAACTGATAAAATATTCTTCCTTTGCTGCAACGTGGGAGCTCCAATGATGACCTGACACAGACACACAGTTCAGGTTTGAGACTTTGGTGATGATTAAACGGTTCAGAAAACTGCAGTGATGTTACCTGTGACACCAAAACTTTGAAGCATGTGTCAAAAAAAAAAAAAAAAAAATTTTCAGTGGAGCTTTATTTCTTTTTTACTGATCACGTGACCCATGACGTCCAAAGCTTTATTTGACACATAAACCATGTGACTGGTACGAATGCTAATTCAATGGTAATGGTCCACGCTGATGTGGACAAATCATACATTTATTAACCCCCCTCCCCCCGAAGGGGAGGCAAGGGGTTTTGTTTTTGGTTCGGTTTGTTTCTTTGTTTGTTTGTTAACACTTTAGCAGCAAAACTATTGGTTGAATTCAAACCAAATTGGGTTTACAGATAGTCAGTGACTCAGAATAGATGTGATTACATTTTGAGAACAGTAGGTCCAAGTTCACATTTTTAATGAATTTTTCAAATTTTTTTTTTCCCATTTACTTATAATGGGTGAAATTTGTCTATATCTATGCTGACATCAGCACACGCATAGACACGATGACATCAGCTGGATCAATGCCAAAATATTACATGCAAGGGGCGGGGTTTGTTGTGCCTGGAACCACTTGTTTATTTATTTGTTTGTTTTCTTCAGGCTCTCATTAAATCACTCATACCGATTTATCAGCAGTAAAGCGAGAAGGGGTGGGATTAAATAAGTTATACTTCTTGCCACTCCTTTTTGAATGTGCAAATGAAGTCATGTATATGTATTTGTTTTGTTTTTGTTTTTTGTTTTCTTCCATGACTTCTTACTACCTGTTTTATTTCTAAGGACTGAGTAAGATTACTTCATCTTGTTGCATATTCGAAATATATTAAACTTAAAAAAAAACAAAAAAAACGTGAACCGCTACCATTGAATCAGCGTTCAAACCAGTCACATGGTGTTTGTGTCAAGTGAAGCTTCGGGGGTCACATGACCAAAACAAGCTTCGAGTAGTGAACCTATTTCAATACAGTTATGTTGAAAAGGTTTGTTGCATCAGAAAGCTTCACTTTGCCATCACAGCTGTCTGTGTTTCGTCACCCCTACCTCTCGGTCGAATCTCCCGGGTCGACGCAGCGCTGGGTCCAAACTGTCCGGCCGATTGGTGGCGCCCACAATGAGGAATCGGTCAGACCTGGTCATCCCGTCCATGAGCGTGAGCAGCTGGGCGACCAGGCGGTTTTCTGCTGCGGTGGTGGCGGTTCTCCTCGGGCACAGAGAGTCCAGCTCGTCCAAGAAAAGCACACAGGGACCCTCATCGGCTGCAGAACGGGCTCGTTCAAAAACTGCACGGAGTTTCTCCTCACTTTCACCAGGCCTCGATCCCACCACCTGAAACAACCATTTACCACTTAACAAAAAAACAAGACTTTTACACAGGAGTTTAGTAATGCCTAAGGACAGAAGTACATGAATATGAGCTGAGTGGATATGTGAGATGGAAAATCCTGGTGACAGGATGTATAAAATCCATATGTTCCTGAGATTAAACATTAAAAAATAGGACCAAGACTCCTGTAGTCCAACGGCCTATTTAAAGACATTAACTGGCGTTCGTTTGACCTTTCAAGGTCACTAAAGGTCAAAGGTCATGGCACCAAATGAAAACCCATATGTGACTTCCTATCTATTGCCAATAGTAATTAGATCAATATCTTCAACTGTTTTCATGTTATAGCACTTTGAAATGTGTCTCTTGCTACGTTTCCACCACATGGAACCGGCTCGACTCGACTCGACTCGACTCGACTCTGGTACCAGGTCCTATTCCTGTAGACCGTTTCCATTACAGGATACTACGGACTTTACAGTACCTGGATGTCATAGTGATGTGGCGCATTACTTCTGTATCGTCTGCTCAGAGTTGCTGATAAACTCACTCGTTGCATGTTCTCTCGTCAAGCTCATGCTGAATTTATCTGAACCTCTTCAACCAGCCATGGTGTAGTTTTACAGGCTGTCATCATGTGGATTAACCTACTGCTATATTTACTGTAAACGTTCACATCTGTTTTTCGTAAAACGGCGGGTCACAGAAACGACTGTCTGACCAATCAGTGGTCTGCAGTGTTTATACGTCACATTTTTGTATCTGGTCCCCAGTCCTGGAACCTCGGCAGAGGTGATACCAAAATAGTAGTACCAGGTACCAGATTCCAGGTCCTTTTTCGTAATGGAAACGCAAAAAGGCCGAGTCGAGTTGAGTCAAGCCGATACCACGTAGTGGAAACGTGGCATAAGTCTATGAAAGTGGGACGGGGGGGACAGAAAGGACACAAACCCTTCATTCCACGGGCCAGACTGGACCCTTTGGTGGGCCGGTTTTGGCCCGCGGGCCTTATGTTTGTCACCCCTGAGTTAAAATATTAGAATGGTATAAACAGCTTTTTTATTGGACAAACATTTGATCACTTCATCTCATCTACTGGCTCAAGAACCAATCCTCAAAACAAACTTATACAACAAGGATATTTTGGAGTCTGGTCGTAAACATTTGGAACTTAAAGCACAAGTACGGCATTACTTGTTCACTGGTATCATCGATAAAACCCACCTCTGGCCCCATGACCACTACCAGGCTGGCTCCCACCTCCCCCACCACTCTGCGGACCAGCTGGGTCTTACCGACGCCTGGAGGCCCCACCAGGAGGACACCTCTGGGACAGGACAAGCCCAGAGAGCCCAGAGTGTGTGGATAGAGCAGAGGCAGCCGCAGCATCTCTGTGAGCGACAAACTGACCTGAAACACACACACACAAACAAACTCAAACTGAAAGACACATTGTGAAAATAAACAGTTAAAGTGGAACTAAGTGAGATTTTGACCTTAATGAAACATCTTGGTAATAATAGTGATGGTTAAATGTCTTGTTATTGGTTGAATGGAGCCCCTCCCCCTTCCCCACTAGCTTCTCTAGGGTCCAATACACTGTCCAGTTCTCCGACACCATCCCAGTACTGAAATGTCCTGGTTTATGTCACTACCACACAAACACGCCCCCAGCCAGGCCCCACCCCCCAGATATAAATAGGACTGTGTATTGGCAAGAATCTGGTGATACGATACAAATCACAATACTAGGATCACGATACAATATATCACGATATATCATGATACTGTTAAAAAGGCCAATTTTTTTCTTTTTAAGATTATTTCCTGGAAGAATTGAATTACACCAGAAATCTGCACAAATACTAAGCACTTTATTTGATAACAGCAGGATCTGATGTTATATCACAAAATATTCCTGTGTTCAAACTGAAATTATGTTTTACAGAAATTACAGTTTAAGATCCTGTTCAAATGTTCATATTCTATTAGTTCAGAACTAACATCAGAACAGTATTTTAGTTCAATCCCAACAAAGGAACTAACATTATTTGATAAGACACGCTTTTTTCTAATTGTCTTAGTTTCCAAAGGAACGACCATCCTCCTCTCAGACAGTAAAAAGTGCTTTTAGGATGCTTCAAATAACCATTATTAAATACAACAGTGTTAAATAATTATAAATAAAACATAAACAATAAAGAAAAACAAAAAACAAAAATGAACCTTCGCCATATCTGCAATTAAATAAATACCTAAAAATATCGATACAGTAATGTGAAATGAAGTATCGCAATATATAGAAGGACCAATATTTTCTAACAACCCTAGATATAAACACAAGCCAACCACGCCTTCATTTCGCAGGTGTTTACCATGGCAGAAAGAGGTGGGCGTGGTCAGAGGACGGAGGAAGAAGAACAGAGTGAGAGACCAAACCAGGACCCAGACCAGAGTCTGCCTTGGTCCAGCTTTAACAGAATGGACAGAGATGAAGGAAACAGAAGCATCTAAACAGATGTAGACTTGGTTTCTGTTGTTCTTGTCAGTCTGGTTCAGATAAATCCTCTAGACTCCATGGATTTGGCTCTGGATGATGATATTAGTTGTAACGGTGTTTACTGGTTAATGAACTCATTTTATGAACGATGCCTAGATGCTTTCTAGCTAGTGCAGATGTTAGCATACTCACTAATAACCCTGGTCGTTTGTGTGCCGTAGGTGTGTGTTTGTTTCATTTACTAGGTCAGCCTTTGTCTGCCTCAGGAGTGGGTTTTTACAACTAGAAACAGAATTGAATCAGTTGAATCTAGTTTTTGTCAGATGTTTGTAGTTCATTATATGACCCATGTCTAGAAGGATTAGCTTCATTAGGCCGTAAGGTGAACACCGTATTGTTTCATGCCTACAACCGTTTTACTCAGTTACAAAGATATATTGTTCCTGAGCTAAATGTCAAAAGTTCTCCGTTTGCAATCCTGCAGATTTTATAAAATCAGTGTTTGAAGTTGGTACTACTTACTTTACTCGCGTAATGCTATTGTTATCATGTGTGCTGCGGTTTGAGTCACATGTAACCAGCTGGTCCAATAAGAAAGTGCAAAACATGCAAGATGACTGCGACCAGGATGAGAGCTTCTAGCAGTTCAGAGGAGGAAAATACAACGAAAAGTTTTAAAAAGCAAGCAAAAATATGCTATATGCACCTCATATCCATAGAAAAAGAAAAAATACAGGATTTTTCAGCCAAACGAAGGGAAACGTTTAGAAACTGTGTTGAACAATGGCTTTGTTTGAGTGGTGAGAGCAGAACTATAGCTGAAACTTATAAACACTGGATCACTATTGACTTTGACAACGTTCCAGAAGATTCTGGGTTTCATGCAACATGCTACAGATGATTCATTGATAAAAAGCGCTTGGATTCTGTGGAGAAACATTGAAAACAAGTGTTCAGAGAACACAAACCTCCGCCAAGCACCCCGAACAGTGTGTATGTGTGGATCGACTATTTCTTTTTAAATTCAACAGTTTCCAGGTTGTTCCATACAGCAGAAAAAGTTGAAGCTTAGTACCAGTCATGTGTCTGTCAAATTATATTAAATTCCAATCAGTATTTGCTGAGTTATAATGAAAACTGTGTGGTAAATGGGATTTTCAATGTTAAATTGAAACATCCACAGAGTCCACGTTCCACAGTGGATGTGGACAATTTTGTGCCAAATACAAGATTACTGTTACAAGCTACGGGTGGGTCAAATTGGTGGCTAATCGGAGTTTTGAATTTTTGATGAATTTTCAAAAATTGCTCAATGATGACAGATAGGAAAGATTTTGTGACCTTGCTGTGACCTTGAACTTTGGCCTACTTGGCCCAAAATTGAATGGATTGGTCCCAGGGCCTAGGCCTATCTGTGGGTACAATTTGGTAAAGATGGTTGGAATAGTTTTCCCATAAAGTTGCTAAAAAACAAACAAACAAACACACAAAGCAAAGTGATCACAATACCTCCTGGTGGAGGTAACAGATGCACATGGTCGGAGGGGGTGGGGTTACGTGTGGGTTTTACCACAGCGAATATGTACTTCAAACTGTAGGGGGCGCTCCATAGAGAAAAATAATACAAAAACAACGAAGAACCAAAAAGGTAAAATCTTGCAAAGTTCCTCTTTAAGATGAAAACAGACGATGTAATTGCTGTGAATAAGGATGTGCATATATTGTCGTACACTGACCTCCTCTAGACCCCCCAGTGGCACCAGGTTCTGGTCTTGCAATCCACTCTCATAGTACTTGAGAGTCTGAATGCCTGTGATCTCCAAAGCAGTCTTTGAGGTGATAAGTCCACTACAGGTGGAATCTGGAGTGATGCTTTCAATGACAGCATATCGAATTTCTGTGTCAAAATCCTCAAAGTTTATCACATGACTCCTGTGGACATACACTCCTCTCATCATGTCCTTTACCAGCTCATGGATAACACGAGGGGGGGTGTTCTTCTTAAAGTCTGACCCCTGGACCACTACTGTTATCTTCAGGCCCTTCAGTTTGGGGCAGGGGACTGGGGAGAGCTGGTCCAGGTCTAGGTGTGTGGGGGTGTTGGGGAGGGTCAGGCCTGGAGAGCAGCACTTCAGGTCCAGCTGCAGGAAGCCTTCGGTGAGATCAGAGCGGGGCCAGGCGGTGCACAGGCAGCTCCCACCAGGAACAGACAGCAGCAGAGGGGACCCCAGACCCAGACCCAGAGCGGACATCAGACCTGGACCCAGTCTGCATCTCTGAGAGCCCCGGTCTGACGGGTCCACTGACAGCAGTCGGACAGATGTCATAGTCCAACTGGAGCCCCCGGATCTCGTGTACACTGAAAGTAAAATACAGAAAAACAGGTTTGTTTTCTTTAAACTGAAGACAACACATGCTCCTCCAGTTCAGATGGGTAGAAATCAGTGTTTTTCAACCTTGGGATCGGGACCCCACATGGGGTCGCCTGAAATCTCTAGTAATTGATTGAAAAAAAAAAAAAAATTACTTATAAAAAATATGTTTTAATAATTAAATATACATGTCATTATAATTAAAACACCACACACTTTTCCTAATAAAAATTTAAAAAGCTGCATTATATACATTATATAGCTTAAATGTCGTCTAAAATTTATGTTTATTTGCAACATAGCATAACAAAATATTACATGATCAAAAACAAATTAATTTTAGCAAAAAAAGTCTCTGTTTTGAATAACTGGGGTCGCCACAAATTTGTGATGTTAAAATGGGGTCACGAGACAAAAAAGATTGGGAACCACTGGTATAAATGATGAAAAAAAGAACACACTTCTTCATGTGGACTCCTGTTTTTTTTCCCCCCTCTTTTTCTTTTTTTAAAAACATTAAAATACACAAATAATATGATCATGTGCTTGGTTTAACACACAAATAATAAAAAACTAAACAAACAAATATGTCCAAGACTTGAGATCAATAAATACAGAATATTAATGATAACAATAACAGAAAAATAATCTTACATTTTATTTTTCATTAGCATATTAGCTATAAAATATATTAATTTTGCTTCTTTTTTTTTTGCTTACTGGTTTATTATTCGATAATAAAAATCTATAAGGGGTAGTTGTCCCTCTGCTATCATGTACTCAGATTACATTTATTATGTTCAGTGATGTGATGATTTTACACAAGTTTTAGTATAAAGATTAGTTTAGATTATTTTTATTAGATTACTTAACAGTTTTTTAATCTGCTCTGATTTCTCATTAGCATGTTAGCTATTAAATATATTAGTTTCACATTGCATTAGTTTCTTTTTTTTAATGTTTATTGGTTTATTATTCAATAATAAAAATCTATAAGGGGTAGTTGTCCCTCTGCTATCATGTACTCAGATTACATTTATTATGTTCAGTGATGTGATGATTTTACACAAGTTTTAGTATAAAGATTAGTTTAGTTTAGATTATTATTATTATCACTAGATTACCTCACAGTTTTTCAGTCTGCTCTGATTGACACTCTCTCTCTCTCTGTGTGTGTGTGTGTGTCTTTTCAGACCCTGTGTAAACGCTAACTACGAATACGAACAGGTTAGATTACGTTAAATGTCGCCAGATTAGTAAAAGTATTAGGATAATACATGCAAACAAGGTGACTTACCTGCTGGCACCCAAACAGCACAAACTCCGCCCCTAAAAACCTTCTAATCTACGGCTAAAACGGAGTTTAATTCAGTCTCCATCATTCATGCTACAAATACACACACACACACACACACACACACAACTACACAGCTAGCTAACTCAGCTAAAATGTAAACTCCCACTTGACTGTTCTCAGTTAGTGACAAAAATGTAATCCTTAGTCGTCACAAGAACAGTTTTCAACAAAGACGCTATTTTCAGGTCATCTCGGGTAGCTGGTGAAACTCACTGATGCCTAAATGCAACGTTTATCAGCAACGTTGACAGCAACACAGCGGCTGTTTAAACCCACATGGTGTTAAAACAAGATGGCCAACCAAAACCTATCCCTGTATGAGACGGAACACAAAAACGCAAAGGTTGTTTTATCTAAAAAAAAAAAAAAAAAAAAAAAAGTATAATGGTACACGATGCAGCTAAATATATATATCAATATAGAATTTTTTTTTTCAAATCATATTTGATTGATTTTAATACATATTTCCATTATGAAAATCCTAAGTACGGCTATAAAACTGCAACCTAAATTAATATTCAACTTTTCTCATTTAAAACAACAACATAAATAAATATGTAGAAAGAAACAAGCACTACAATCATTTCTCATATTATATTTTGCTCTCTTACTCTACTCATTTTAAATATCCCATGAGGGGTTTCCAACACTTTTCACTTGAATATCTTCTTACAGAATTAATATAATACCAATAATACACTTTACTCAACAGTCTTTCTTTAATTTTTTCTTTCTTAATAATAAGGAGATTATTTATGGTTGGCCAACAATTTGTACTTTTTTTTTTTTTTTTTTCGTTAACAGCTGATGCCATCGTGTGGACAAAAAATGAAATGCAGCAAATTCATTCTAAAATTTGTGCGTGTAGTTCTGTATGTGTGTAACGTGCCACTTTGACATCATTTCAAGTATCGCGAGAATGTACCTCGATGCCCGGTGTTTTAGAATTAAATTACCTTGGACTATTTTAAGTTGTGTGTTTACCTCAAGTGTATCAGTTAATCTGGTGACAGTCTGATCTGGTGTGTGTGTGTGTGTGTGTGTGTGTGTGTGTGTGTGTGTGTGTGTGTGTGTGTGTGTGTGTGTGTGTGTGTGTGTGTGTGGTGGATGGTGTCCAACCTGCAGAAGGTCGTGTCTGAATGAGTCTCACAGGTGACCCTGCTGAACCAGATAGAGGAAGTCTGAGAACAAAAATGGAGTCAGAGTCTGTGATTCAATCTGTGACTGGGTTCTAGAAATAAAATGAGCAGGAAACAAGGACAAGCACACTGTAAAAAAAAAAAAAAAAGAAAAAAAAAACGTAATTTAACAGAATTTTCACCGTTTCTTTTACAGATTTTTCCTGTATTTTTAAGATACAGGAAAATACCAATGAAATGACAAAAATAGACTGTGATTTTACACGTCAAATGTAAAATAACACGAAAAAATGTTACTGTGAATAGCCAAAAAATTTCAGTTTTTAAAAGAAATTTTTTTCTTTTTTCACAGAAAAATACAGTGAAAATACATTTGCAAATGTATCATAATTCCACAAATATTTCTTTTCTATTTATGAGATTAAACTGTTAATTTAAAGTTTAATACTGTAAAAAAAAAAAAAAAAAAAAAAGAGAAAAAATTACTGACAATTAACCGTAAAAAAGGATTTGTTCTGTAAGTTTAACTAGACTTGTTTGTTAATTGACAAATATCTTGTGTAATTACAAGAGGTTTCACAACAAAAATGTTGAATAAATGTATTTTTGTGAATGTATAACATGTATAAGCACTGATAAACTGTCCAAATACAGTTTTTATCAGTGGATTGGACAACTTAGTCTCATTGAAAATTATATATATATATATAAATGTATAAATATATATATATATATATATATATATATATATATATATATATATATATATAAGTAATTTGATTGTTTTAATACATGTAAATATTCTTTATTAAACATTAAAGAGTGAAAAAAAATATACAAAATGTCATGTAAAGTTAGGGCGAAAACTGTATTTTAATTATGGAAAATTACCGTATTTTTATGAGATGGTTATTTTCTGTTATTTTACAGTATTTTTTTTGGCACCCCTGCTGCTGGAATAATACTGTTTTTTACTTTTTTTTTTTTTTTTTTTTTTTTTTTTTTTTTTTTTTACAGTGTAGGCAGGGAAGGAATGAAACACTAAATAAAACCAGTCAAAATGAGAAAATGCCACATGCAAACAACAAAGCAAGGACATGCTTTCACACTGGTTCAGGGTCTTGTGCATCATCATCATCATCATCATCATCATCATCATAATAATAATAATAATAATAATAATAATAATGTTGGTTTTAGGGAGAGCACATCCAACAAACCAAATGTGGGGAATAGAACATATATGTGTGAAACCAGTTTACTGAGAGGTATCCTCACATTACTTTGTATTAAAAAATAAGGAAAGGCTGAATAAGAGCTCATATTACACTCATTTTGCATTCAAACGGCTTGGCTTATCAAAATGAATATGGGAATATAGTACACACACACACACACACACACACACACACACACACACACACACACACACATGAATGGAGACAGAAGTCAAACACAAACTATCTTTAATTAAACATTAAATCAACATATTTTCCATCTGAAAAATATAAAAACAGAAAAATATCATTCGTAGTGTCGGTTTAAATGGATGTTTTAAGAACTCCAATTATTATTTTGCCCCCGTTAATGAAGTATTTAAAAGCAGTTCCATTACTTTTCAACAGAGTTACTTTAACCCTTTATAGTTCAATCATGGAAAAATTGTGAAATTCAAAATTTCAGCCTTACTGTGTTATTGGAAGAGCTAACAAGACTTAATTAATTTTGTGATTTTTTTTTTTTTTTTTTTAATTGTTTTGTAGAAAATTAAGGTCCATGAAATGAACTGTTCTTAAACGTAATTGGCCAAAAAAAAAAAATCCAAGAAATCCAAGAAGAAAATTAAAAAAAAAAAAAAAAATACAAGAAAAACACATGTAAGGTGAAAGGAACATGTATTTTAGAACATTAGAACCTTCCTTTGGTCCCATTAGACCCCCAGGTGTGGTGGTCCAGACCCCTGTCCACATCCACATGACCCCTTTGAACATCACTCCTTACATTAGTTCCATTACTTCATGGAGCAGAACAAAGCACAGATGGACCGTCACCGTACAGACCCTGCAGACCACATGGGACCTTACAGACCCTGGAGACCACATGGGACCTTACAGACCCTGGAGACCACATGGGACCTTACAGACCCTGGAGACCACATGGGACCTCAGATTGGGGACTCACTGTCCTCATGGGAACCATTGCTGTCACTGTCTTGTAATGTGTGTGGAAATAACCAAAAATAGTCACTTGCCCGATAAAGAGTTAACCCATAAGGACCCAAACATCCACCTTTAACCTAAACCATCTACTGATCTAAACTGTTTAATTCCTGTTAATCCTATTAATCCATGTCAATAATTGGTGTCAAATAAAGTTCTTCATCTTTTCATGGTCATCAGATATGACCCATTTGGACGTTCAGAGGCTCCATAGTTACCGTGGAAACACCATCATCTTCTACAACATTGATTCTCCAGTGAAACCCATGGAGTTGGATCAATGACAGTGGATGAACACACTGGGTTTATGTTCAGTTAATGACAGACTGGACTGAAAAAGACACTGCTTCTTCAGTTTTCTCTGTATCTGATATAATAACTGTTAACTTTAATCTAATCTTCAATGAACATTTACATGATCAGTGAATTAAATATTGGGAAATACCCGTTTTTCACTGAAAAATGCAAATAAATGCAAGTGATAAATTACTTGAGGAAAGAAAAAAAAATCATTTGGAAGTTTCGGCAAAATAGTTGTGGGTCTTTAAGGGTTAAGATTCAGACAGTTTTATTACTCTGAACAGGGGCATTTTATTTGAACAGTTTGCAAACACGAAAAAGCAGACGGTAACATGTAGACACAATGTTCTGTTGTTGTTTTTTTTAAAGTAATAGGTAAAATAAAATGAAATGTGCCAGGGTGGGAGAAAATGAATCAATAAGTAAACAGATGTCAATAAATGGTTTGATTAAAATCAATAAAGTGAATGAAACCAATAAGAACAGAGGAAGCTGTGATTATTTAAAGCTTTACTTTTTGTGACGACACGAAGAAAATTCAGTGGTGACGACCCCAACAGTGGGAGGTTCTGTTCTACTCAGCAGAGGCTGATTTAAACTAATTTGTTTCTTTTGCTGATTTTTCTGATTTCTCTTCACACTCACACACACAAATCTGACTTTAAGCTTCTTGACTCAAACTGTGGGACACTGCGTCAGAATGCTGTGATGTTCCTCGAATTATCTGTAAACACCACTAGAGCAACTGCAGCTGTTGCAACATTAACGTCAACTATTATTATATGAAAAGTGTGTTTGTGTTTGAGTCATTTTATAGAAAAAAAAAATGATAAGAAGTTACGACTCTAGCTCAGAGATAATGTTAGGATCTGAAACATCAAAGTCTGAGTCCAGATCTGAAACCTGAAGCTCTTCACTTGATCAATAAAAACCATTTCAGTTCACAAATGGTTTCACAGCAAAACGAATATGATTACTCTGTTGTGATTTCTTTCTCATTATTGTCAGCCAGACTTGCACTAAAATAAAAAAAAAAAAAGAGCCAAAGTGGACAAAACCATGAACACAATGAATGGGATTATCAATAAAGTTAACAAAATGAACCAAAATAATCCATAAAATGAAGAAAATTCAACAAGAAGGAACCAGATAGATAGAATGATAGAACGATAGACAGAACGATAGAATGATAGATAGATAGAACGATAGATAGAACAATAGATAGAACGATAGAGCGATAGAACGATAGAACGATAGATAGAACGATAGATAGAACGATAGATAGAACGATAGATAGAACGATAGAACGATAGAACGATAGAACGATAGATAGATAGATAGATAGATAGATAGATAGATAGATAGATAGATAGATAGATAGATAGATAGATAGATAGATAGATAGATAGATAGATAGCTAGAACGATAAAACGATAGATAGAACGATAAAACGATAGATAGAACGATAGAACGATAGAATGATAGATAGAACGATAGAATGATAGATAGAACGATAGAACGATAGAACGATAGAACGATAGATAGATAGATAGATAGATAGATAGATAGATAGATAGATAGATAGATAGATAGATAGATAGATAGATAGATAGATAGATAGATAGATAGATAGATAGATAGTTTGACTTTATTGCAGTGCAGCAACAGCTTCTGACAATAAAAAATAGAACACAAGAAAAAAAGAGTGGAACTCAAGAACAAACACACTATACATGAAACATTTGAAGACAGTACAAACAGAAGTGGGTTAGAAATGTGGATACTTTAACACTGAGGTGCAATAATAAACTGTCATGTCCAAGTGTAACTTTACAGTAGGAAATAATAACCAACAAAAGGAAGAAAAATGAAGAAAACAGTCCAAAACAGTCCAACATGAACCCATTCTGTCTGACATACTGTCCTTGTGTGTCCCACCTGCCGTCCCTCTTTCTTATCTGAGCTCTTTTTGTTCTCCTCCTGCCCTCCACAGCAGCCAGCCCAGACTTGGCACAGTTTACCTGTGCCGTCATAAGTCCAGATCTCGCGAACAAGCCCGGAGTCAGTGTGTGTAATCCAGCCCAGGCCCTGGAGTGTGTGTCGTCGTGTCCTATGGAGCTGAAATGTCAACCAGCAGTTTGTAGGCCTCGCTGCACAGGGACACAGGGAGCACAGTAGAGTCCAGATCCACAGACGGGGGGTCGGGACATCTTTGGGGGGGGGGATTAGATGTCCTTTGTTTAATTAGAGCAGACGTAGACACTTCTCACCTACCTCTGCGTGTTTTTTGTGTTTTTTTTTTTTAAATCCCGGTGACCATGTCGACCCTCCTGCGCTGCGTCTCCTTGTCTTCTACCGCTCTGATCCAGCGAGGCGCCTGTCAGAGGACGCCTGGACGGAGACACTTCAGGACCTTCCCTGTGTTATGGGACCAACAGGCCTCCAAAGGTAAGGAGGGACACCAGCAGGGCTGTGTTTTTTTATCCCACACTCTTGGATTTTCTCTGCGTCTGATTTCTGAGCCGAGAAATCAGAGCATAAACAGTGAGTGAAGGACAAAAAACAAAACCAAACCCACAGAGCAGGAGTTGTTGAAGCAGTTACCGGAGAGATGTTTCCAAAATAGGGAACACAGTTGAAGTGTTTGGCCTGGCTTTACTGAGCTGTGGGCGCCGCTGAGATCTGAGAGGTCAATTAAAGGTGACATGTGAAAGTTTAACAGCTGATCCTGATCCGGTTCACAGACGTTCACTGAATGGATCTGTACCAGAACAGTTTGGTGGTTCTGTGGGTGACTGAGGGCTGGAAGTTTAAAGGGTTTAGTGCAGATCTGTGCAGGCCTGTGTGTGTGTGTGTGTGTGTGTGTGTGTACGCTGGCTCCTAGCCAATCACCTGCTAATAATGTCTCCATGGCGCCGAGGTCACCACGCCGTGTATGGACAGAAATGTGTAACCTGACACGCCTCGCAGACACGACGTCCACAGGCGTGCTCTGAACCACATGTTGATGAAGAAAGGACAGTTCCAGGGGTTTTTAAAGTCAAAGTCACCATGAACTGTAACCAACAGTTACTGTGTCTGTGACCGAACATGAATCTGTTTTCTTTTTTTTTTTTTTTTTTTTTTTTAATTGATTTATTTCGAATATGGATATGATACAAGCTTCCTGATTACTACTATTTGACTTCTTTGCATAACATAACATAGAAATCAAAAGTCAAGGAAGCATAAAATAATGATACACGTAAAAGAAAAGAAAGAAAAAAAAAGTCATATTCGAAAAGGAGTGAGAAGAAGCATAGCTTATTAGCTCTCACCCCTTTGTCTAAACCAACAATATGTACATATATACATACATACATATACACACATATACGTACACATCTATCCATCTATACACATATACATATATATTTTCATCAGTATTCATCTGAGTGATAAATATGAAGAAATACTGTAGCTTTGTGCACATGACTACAACTTTCAGTGTTTTGTGTGATATTTTTATAGTCTTTTATTGCGTTAAATTTTTTATTTTTTATTTTGTTGTATTGTATTGAATTGTATTGTATTGTATTGTATTGTATTGTATTGTATTCTATTCTATTCTATTCTATTCTATTCTATTCTATTCCAAAAACTTGGAGAACTAACCTCAAACCTGTGAAATGCCCTGCTGTGTTTGTTTGCAGGTGTGCCCTATAAGGACCTGGTGGTGGGGGTTCCTAAGGAGACGTTTCAGAGTGAGCGTCGCGTGGCGTTGTCCCCCGCAGGCGTGCAGGCGCTGGTCAAACAGGGCTTCCAAGTCCAGGTGGAAAGTGGAGCCGGAGATGAGTCCAAGTTCTCAGATCAGCTGTACAGAGACGCTGGAGCCACCATCACTGATGTCCAGGGGGCTCTGGGGTCAGACCTGGTCCTCAAGGTCTGGAGATGGATGGATGGATGGAATATGATATATATGATAGATATAAACAACAACAAACCAGTCCAATGACATCAGTAAACAGTCTGTCAGGTCTGAAACACATTTGGATCCATCTGACTAACTTAACCCTTTCATGCATGAATTAGGAGAACCTCGGTCGAGATTTTTTTCCTGAGTGTTTTCATTCTTCTTTAGGCATGAAAAAAAACATTGCGATTTAAATTTTTTTATGAACCTATTTTTCATGGAGTTACAAAAATGTCCACTCAGCTGGACACTATGCATTTCATTTTTGAAGCAAAGAAACATGTATTTAAAACCCATCATTAGAAAGTGATTAAAAACATTTTTAATGCAGCTAATCTGATGTTTTCTCACATTTTAGCATACTCTAATATTAGTTATTTATCACTTTTGATGTTCTGTTGTTAAAAGCAAGCAAAGGGGGCCCTCTAGTGGTCAGAATAACTTGCAGTAATGTATATTTTGTCCTTTCGGTGTTGCCGTAGCCAGTTCAGACATAAGAACGAACTAATAGACATGTTTCTCTAACTCTGTTTGTATGGCCAGGAAAATGTATGCCTGTGAGTATTTTATGTTCAGTTGTTGTAAGAATGAATAGTAAAAAATACCTCTGATGTGAACCTTTGTTGCTGGATAAAAAGACGTTATAAATCTTAAATTAATCTGTGAATGCTAATCGTTAGCGTGTCTATGGATTTTCCCATTCAAGTTAGCATCGAGCTAGCGATGTATTTGCTATTCATTTAAATGTTTAATGCCATGTAAGTGTACTAAGGCAATGAACAGAACGGAGACATATTCTGTATGTGTGTTTGCAGTTTTACAGTGAGTCTCAAGTAAAGCTTTGGAGAGAAGTTTTGGCATTCAGCTTTTCTTGGGAAACCTGTTGTCTATCTGTCGAGCTAATCGCTACACGCACACAAACAGGGGCAGAATACACCTCATATCACTTCATGGAAATAAAATGAAAAAATAAACTTTTTGATTAAGAAAACTTTTAATTACAGTCTAATAACAATTAGCAATTGATTTACACTCAAACATGTTAGTGCAGATCAGGTTTATCAAAAACAGCAACGTTACAGTAATGATATGAATTGCAGTGGATGGGATGATGCGTTCACTGTGTGATATGGAACTAAAACAACAAAACCCATGAATATACAAGAGAACAGCTGTAGAATAACTGTCCACTGTAGTGACCAGTATGCATGAAAGGGTTAAAAAACTGAAACTGAAACAAACACACTCAGATTTATAATGTTTGTGTTAAAGCTTCAAAGTTTAAAGGAGGAAGTGATGGTTTTAATGTAGAAAAGTCAACATATAGACATTTTCTGCCTTTTTGTCCTTGTTTCTTCTGTTGTTTACGTTGATCCTGGCGTCATGTGCGTCACAATAAGTGTCCTTGTGAAACACAACAGTGGAACCAGTGTTTAGCAGCAAAGAAATGAAGCTTTGATTCAGTAAAATAGTAATCGAGTAATTTTTTAAAAATCTGTTTGAGTCAATTAATTGATTAATCGCTGAAAAATTTGTGTCTACTGAGCTGCATGGATACTGTAAAAAACAAAAAAAACAACAGAGCAGATACACACATGCCCTACTCTGCAGTCAAACTAAATCCAAATACAGTTACAGGATTACATTCTTTCATCGCTGAACTGTTACTAAAACTCCTCATTACAGATTGGTTTTGGTTTCGCTGCAGGTGCGAGCCCCCAGTCTGACTGAAGCAGACCTTCTGAAGCCCAGCTCCACCCTGGTCAGTTTCATCTATCCGGCCCAGAACGCAGAGCTGATGAACAAGCTGTCGGAGCGTCAGACCACCGTGCTGGCCATGGACCAGGTCCCCAGGGTCACCATCGCCCAGGGCTACGATGCCCTCAGCTCCATGGCCAACATCGCTGGGTGAGGACAAACGAACATCCACTTCAGTTCATATGAACATATTTGTTGGTGTTCAGGAAGGTACAGCCAGTGTAAATACTTTTATACTTTTTATAGGTACAAGGCTGTGGTTCTGGCTTCGAACCACTTCGGCCGCTTCTTCACTGGTCAGATCACAGCGGCAGGAAAAGTCCCTCCAGCGAAGGTAAAGTACAGAACTGACATTTCTACTGTGGTTCCTGTTTCTCTTCATTAGGGGTGTGTGTTGGCAAGAATCTTGGCAATACGATACAAATCACATTACTAGGATATGATATGTCACGATATATCATGATACTGTTAAAAAGGCAATTTTTTTTCTTTCTTTTTTTTTTTTTTTTTAAAGATTATTTCCTGGAAGAATGGAATTACACCAGAACTATGTACAAATACGGAATAAATTTTTATCTGATCACAACAGGATCTAATGTTATATCACAAAATGTTCCTGTGTTCAAACTTACATTTTGTTTTACAGACATTACAGTTTCAGATCCTGTTCAAATGTTCATATTCTATTAGTTCAGAACTAACATCAGAACAGTATTTTTGTCCCAACAAAGGACTTAACATTTGCCTCTCAGACAGTAATAAGTGCCCTTAGAATGCTTCAAATAACCATTATTTAATTAAACAGTGTTAAATAATAATAAATAAGATGTAAACAATAAAGAAAAACAAAAATGAACCTTGGCCATATCTGCATTTGAGTAAATACCTAAAAATATCGATACAGTACTTTTTAGTATCAATACAGTATTGTGAAACGAAATATCGTGAAAGATTGCAGAACCGATATTTTCTAACAGACCTAGTCACGATATATCATGATACTGTAAAAAAGGCTTCTTTTTTTTTCTTTTTTTTTTAAAGAATGTTTCCTGGAAGAATGGAATTACACCAGAAATCTGCACAAATACTAAACACATTTTTATTTGATCCCAACAGGATCTAATGCTATATCACAACATTTTTCTAATTCTCCTAGTTTCCAATGGAACAAACATCTGCCTCTCAGACAGTAAAAAGGGCTTTTAGGATGATTCAAATAACCATTATTTAATAAAAGAGTGTTAAATAATAGTAAATAAAATATAAATAAAAAAACAAAACAAAAATGAACCTCTGCCATATCTGCATTTGAATAAATACCTAAAAATATCGATACAATACTTTTTTCATATGGATACAGTATTGTGAAATGATGTATCGCGATATATTGCAGAACCAATATTTTCTAACATCCCTACTCTTCATTGCATCACAAATAAATCTAGTGCATTGCATTGTATTCTGATTCTGAATAATTAATAAATGTCAAACCATTTCATTCTTTAAAGGGTTTTTGCAGTGTAAAAGATGAAAAAAAAAAACAGAAAATTATTTTGGCTTTTGTTTAAAATATTCACAGAAAGCTTAAGAAAACGAAAATGACTTAAAAGACGCAACAAGATGTAAACGTTATTAAGATACAAGTGATGCAAAAGAGGTAAATGATGCTTAAAATTGCAACGGATGTATCCAGATAACAGCACTGATTTTTGTGAATTAAGGCTTATTTTTCATTTTTAAAATTTTGTTTATATTGATTTTGAACATGAAAGTTAGTGCACAAATACCAGAATATGTCAAATCTACAGGTAGAGCATACAAAACTATTACAACAGAATGGGACATACACTAGTAACATGACAAAACATTCAATCATTTAGAAGTATTTTACCTGAAACTGAAAACAAAATAAACCCTTAATAGAAAAGAAAAATGTTCAACAGAATTATCATAATGAAAATATCCTACTTCTTGTTTTGTTGCCGTGCTACAGTATTACATATGGTTATGTATTTTTTGCAGGTGCTGGTTATTGGAGGTGGAGTCGCTGGTTTAGCAGCAGCAGGAGCTGCCAAGTCCATGGGAGCCATAGTCCGAGGATTTGACACCAGGTAAATAAAGAAAACAGCAGACTCTAGAGGAACAGAAGTACTGGGTTTGAATGCAGTGAGAGATGACGGACTGCTCACCTGTCCTTCAGACCTGCGGCCCTGGAGCAGTTCAAGTCCTTTGGAGCAGAACCCCTGGAGGTGGAGGTGAAAGAGTCCGGGGAGGGGGTCGGAGGGTACGCCAAAGAGATGTCCAAGGAGTTCATCGAAGCCGAGATGGCCCTGTTTGCCAAGCAGTGCAAAGAGGTGGACATCATCATCAGCACCGCTCTGATCCCAGGTCAGTCCTACCCCTCTGATCCTGGGTCAGTCCTACCCCTCTGATCCTGGGTCAGTCCTACCACTCTGATCCTGGGTCAGTCCTACCCCTCTGATCCTGGGTCAGTCCTACCACTCTGATCCCAGGTCAGTTCTACCGTGCTGATCCCAGGTCAGTCAGACTGTTCTGATCCCAGGTCAGTTCTACCGTTCTGATCCCAGGCCAGTTCTACCGTTCTGATCCCAGGTCAGTCCTACCCCTCTGATCCCGGGTCAGTCCTACCACTCTGATCCCAGGTCAGTCCTACCGCGCTGATCCCAGGTCAGTCTTACTGTTCTGATCCCGAGCCAGTTCTATCGTTCTGATCCCGGGTCAGTCCTACCCCTCTGATCCCAGGTCGGTCCAACTGTTCTGATCCCAGGTCAGTCAGACTGTTCTGATCCAGAGTCAGTTCTATCGTTCTGATCCCAGGTCAGTCCGACTGTTCTGATCCCAGGTCAGTCTTACCGTTCTGATCCCGAGCCAGTTCTATCGTTCTGATCCCGGGTCAGTCCTACCCCTCTGATCCCAGGTCGGTCCGACTGTTCTGATCCCAGGTCAGTCAGACTGTTCTGATCCAGAGTCAGTTCTATCGTTCTGATCCCAGGTCAGTCTGACTGTTCTGATCCCAGGTCAGTCTTACCGTTCTGATCCCGAGCCAGTTCTATCGTTCTGATCCCGGGTCAGTCCTATCCCTCTGATCCCAGGTCAGTTCTATCATTCTGATCCCAGGTCAGTCCAACTGTTCTGATCCCAAGTCAGTCCTACCCCTCTGATTTAAAATTAACCTAAATTAATCGTTTAACCACTTTGCAAACTATATTAATGTAAATATTTTTAAAATAACTTTATTTTTAGCGCTCCGACCCCCACTTCTGGTGGGTTACTTCCTTAGCATTAGCCACATTAGCTGAAGGCCTTAAAAATTTTCAGCCTATGCTTTTATTTTTTGTGGTGGCCTTAATTTTAAAGCAAGAGACCTTTCGGGTAAACGGTGCCCCCTTAATTGAAAAGATGGATGATGGGTTTTTTTCTTATAGTGGATATTTTTTTAGGCTGTTCTTTTTTTTTCTTACAGTGGATATTTTTTTGGGCTTTTCTTTTTTTTCTTATAGTGGATAATTTTTTGGGCTGTTGCACCTCTGGGCCACCGTAATGAACTCTACAAACCAGAAAAATGCACAAAAAAACAGCAAAACTCAATAAAAACATGGCATGTTTGGACCCGGAACCAGGAAACATGTGACAGTTCCACACTTTGGTCCCCATAATGACTGCAGTCATCTGTAGGAGGTCGTTAACTCTGTGATGTGATTCTGCCCCCTTGTGGTTGAATACAGGAGCTTTAATCTGGTTTCATTCTGCTGAACTGTCCCACTGTTTCCACCACCTTTATACAGGAAAACGAGCACCGATTCTCATCAAGACGGAATTTGTGGAGTCGATGAAAGACGGGTCGGTCGTTGTGGATCTTGCTGCAGAGGCAGGAGGAAACATTGAGACCACCAGACCTGGAGAGCTGTACACTTACAAGGTTAGACCTGCAGTCTTCAGTTAGGTCCTCACAGTTTACCCAGGAACCATCACACAGGTTTATTTGTTCTAGTTTCTGAAACATAACCCTTCCTCTTCCTTTTTATGATACATATTCAAACTGTTGAATGCTTTTTTTTTACACATCTCAAATTTGCTCTGATCACTTAAATATCCCTGAAATCACTTCTTTTGACAAACCAGTACTTTCCTATAAAAAAAAAAAAAAAAAATGGATCTAATCAAAACGTTCCTCATCAGCCTGTTATGGAGGCTTCAGATGCCATAAGACAATCTGCTACTGCTGTTTATTATTTATTGAACTTTATTCAACCCGGAAGTCCCATTGAGATTAGAAATTTCTTTTGCAAGGGATTTTTTACTGCTAGTTTTTATACTTTGATTTATAGTAAATCTATATAAAAAAAAAAGAGTAAATCCTCAATTTCCTGAGGTCTCTGCCCAAAGGACCGATAAAGTTCTATCTAATCTGATCTCAAATGTATGTATGTAGAAGAAAAAAAAAAGAGAACAGCCCAAAAAATTATCCACTACTACTACTACTTACTCCAAATGCAATGATCAATAAATGTGATAATATATTCTTATCATGATAACCAATTAACTACAATAATATCTTATTTTATGCGTGTAACTTCTGTGTTATAACTAGATTTTCACTTATTCAGATAATGTTCAACGAACTCTGTGAAATGTGCGTCCGTTTAACGTCTTGTAATCACCAGGGGGTCACCCACATCGGCTACACTGACCTGCCCAGCCGCATGGCCACCCAAGCCAGCACCCTGTACTCCAACAACATCCTGAAGCTCCTGAAGGCCATCAGCCCAGACAAGGAGTACTTCCACTACGAGCCCACAGACGACTTCGACTACGGAACCATGGACCACGTCATCAGAGGGACTCTGGTTATGAAGGTGGGTTTCATTCAAAGGGATTTTTATTACATATCGAGTCACAGAAAAGCGTAATACAGTCATTGTTTTTTTTTGTTTGTTTTTTAACCCAAACCCATGAACATTCCCACCCTGTTGCACCCAGAAAAAAAAGATAACTGACAATAATAATAATAATAATAATAATAATAATAATAAATAAATAAATAAGGAACATAGATATTAGTCACAGACTCGTATTAATAAAACTACTGTGGAATAAGTGAGGGATCGACCTCTTTTATGTGATTCAGAACAGATTGCCATGTACCAAGGTTATAATAGTTTTGGATTTTTCGTTATAGTTTAGTTTTATTTCGTTTTGACTTTTTTTTTCTGTAATTCAGTTAGTTTTAATTCGTTTTTAGAGCAGGTTTGCTAGTTTTTATTAGTTTTCATTTTTTTCTAAATGCTTAGTTTTGAGTTTAGTTTTAGTATTCATTTTAGTTTTGTCGTATCTTTTCTCTTCTTCTCTGTCGTATTCAAATAAATCCCAGACAGGACTCTGCTGCTTTCTCCCAACTTTAGTCTCCATGTTTCCAGGTAGAGTGGGGACCAGAAGATGACTGGAAACCACAAGTGATGGACCGTTAAGTGTTGTATGGTGCTGCTAGCTAAAATTGCTAAAGCGAAAAAATCGCTTTTGTATCAATCCGACATTGAAAAAGACAAAAATGAAGGGAATTTTATCCAGAATTTTTATCCATTTTAGTTAGTTTTATAAGCACACAATGCAGTTTCAGTTAGTTATCGTTTTTTTTTTTTTCTTTTAATTATAGTTTTTATTTATTTCAGTTAACGAAAATGTTTTTTCAATTCTAGTTTTCGTCATTTCGTTAATTTTTGTTAACAATAATAACCTTGCCAGGTTCTGAAAAACTTACTGGCACATCCTCTTATAGAATATCTGACTTTTTCCAATGTTAAATGATGTAAAATAGGGGTGTCAAACACATTTTAGTTCAGTTCGACATTCAGCCCAATTTGATCTCAAATGGGCCAGACCAGTAAAATAATAACAGTGAAAAAAGTAAAATTCTATTACGATCAGGTTTACATCTACAAAGTTTCCTTAAAAATTCTAAATAACATGAACAACTTGAATTGTGTTAAGAAAAACAAGTGCAATTTTAACAATATTCTGCCTCAGTTTCTCAGTTTATTATTTACACATGTGCATAACAATCGCACAAAACATTTAGTAACAGGCAGAATATTGGTAATATTGCATTTACTTTTCTTTTCTTAAGACATTTCTTTTTGTTCATGTTTCTTCAGGTTATTCCCATTTTTTGTAAAAGTATAGTTTGGTAATGTAAACATTTTCATGTAATTTTACTTTTTTACACCAAAAAAACAAAGATAGAATTTGGAGTTGTCATTATTTATAGGTTATTATGATAATATTTTACTGGTTCTGACCCACTTGAAATCTAATTGGTCTGTATGTGTCTGTATGTGGAACCTGAATTAAAATGATTTTGACACCATTGATTGTTAATTTCTTCAGTGTAATTTTTGCATTTCACAAACTTCATCCTGCGGGCCAGATTGAACCCTTTGGTGGGCAGGATTTGGTCCCCCGGGCCACATGTTTGACACCTGTGATGTAAAAGATCCAGAAACCAAGATTTAAATGTCGGAGGTTGTTTATCTTTCCATTTTAGTAGTAGTCGTCTACGAGCTAGAAGAGTGGTGAAGGTAATTTGATTTTTGGAATTTTGGTTAAAATGAAAAGGATGTGATGTAATGCCAAATATTGCAGTTGTTGCCTCAGGTTCAATATGAGACCCTGTTACATCAGATGAAGGTGGGTTTAATTCCGCGGCAGCCTCCCCCTCTGCTGGCGTCCCCTCCGTTCCTCCGTTGCATGAACAACCCGATCGTGTCACGCTGTAATACTGAGCGCCAAAAACCAGATCCCAGCTGGGAGCGGCTCACATTGGACCCCAACAAGAATGCAACGGATGTTTCAAAATCAACTTTTCCTGGAATTCTGGCTTTGACACATTGTTTATGGCAGGGAAAGCATGCAACCTCAACACGACCTATCATTTTCCCTCCTTTTTAAACTAAGCACCACTCGGGCCCCTTACGAGAACATTTATCTTTCCAAACCACTGGTAACTGGTTCATGATTGCTGTTTGTTCAATATGATCTGTGCAGTCTGTGAGTTTGGATTTCTAGTGCTCCCACCAACCACACCAGATTTCTCCCACAATGCAAAGTTGCCAAAGCTCTTGATGTGCGTTTGTCACGCAAAACTCAGAGGAGATTATTTTTTTCCCTGACGGTCTCCTCTGTGGTCTCACACTGATGCTGATGTTGTGCATTTCATGTGTCCAGGACGGCAAGAACATGTTCCCGCCTCCGCTCCCTAAAACGACCCCCCCGCCCCCCGTCAAACAGAAATCAGTTGCAGAGCTGGATGCTGAGAAAGCTGCTACGATCTCCCCCTTTAGACGCACCATGACCTCTGCTGGCGTCTACACCACAGGTCCAACACACGAACACTCAGGCCTCTCCACTCAATACTACTCCATTTTCACCTTTAAACTCACATCATACAGTGTTGGGATAGAATGGAAAGTGCAGTGGTTTGTAAGTGTTCTTTGATTTGTACGTCGTCGTTAGGGCTGTGTATCGGCAAGAATGTGACGATACGATACAAATCACAATACTAGGATCATGATATGATATAAAATGGATATATCATGATACTGTTAAAAAGGCAATTTTTTTTTCTGTTTTTTTTTAAAGATTATTTCCTGGAAGAATGGAATTACACCAGAAATATGCACAAATACTAAACACATAAGGCTTGAAATATTTCACTCTATGTCTAATGAGCCTATATAATATATGGGTTTCACTTTCTGAAATGAGTGACAAAAAATATTGAACTTTTTCATGATATTCAGTTTTTTTTTTAGATGTGTCTGTATAGCGCCAAATTATAACAAAAGTTATCTCATGGCACTTTACATTTAGAGCTGGTCTAAAACAGACTCTTAAGCCAATTTATAGACACCGACAGAATCCTCCAGGAGTAAACACTTGGAGACAGAGGAAGGAAAAACTTCCTTTAAACAGACAGAAATGAACAGACGCCTGATATTTCTGTTGAAAATATGCTTTTATTTATAGATTTTATGCAATATTCAAATTTTATGAGACACTGAATTTTGGGTTTTCATTACCTGTGAGACATAAACATCAAAATTTCAAGAAATAAGGCTTGAAATATTTCACTCTATGTCTAATGAGTCTATATCAGGGGTCTTAAACATGCGTCCCGGGGGCCAAATGCGGCCCACCAAAGGTTCCCATCCGGCCCGTGGGATGAATTAGCAAAGTGCAATTCAGTCAAGGCTGTCGAACTCATTTTAGTTCAGGTTCCACATACAGACCAATATGAGCTCAAGAAAAACAACAGCATAATAACCTACAAAATTAATGACTCCATATTTTCTTCTCAGTTTGATGTGGGAAAAAAATTACATTATGTCAACAATAATGACAACTTTGAATTGTCTTTGTTTTAGTATAAAAAATAACATTAAATTATGAAAATATTTACATTTACAAACTATCCTGTACCACTAAAATGTGAATAACATGAACAAATATGAACCTGAAATGTCTAAAGAAAATTAAGCACAATTTTAACAATTTTCTGCCTGTTCCTCAGTGTTTAGTGTCTTTGTAGATCTGATCCATAATGCACATGTAGAAATGAGAAGTTGAGGCAGAATATTGTTAAAATTGCACTTATTTTTCTTAAGAAATTTCAGTTTTTTCAGGTTTGGATAGTTTATATAAGTAAGTATTTTCATAATTTACCAATTAATTTTTTTTTTTTTTTTTTGTTCAAAACCAAAGTCATTGTTTATAGCTTATTATGTTATGATTTTACTGGTCCGGCCCAGTTGAGATCAAATCGGGCTGAATGTGGCCCCTTGAAAGAAAATGAGTTTGAGATCCCTGGTCTATATAATATATGGGTTTCACTTTCTGAAATGAGTGACAAAAAATATTGAACTTTTTCATGATATTCTAATTTTTTGAGATGTACCTGTATAAATAGAATTTGATTGTTTTATTGATTTTATGTCTTTATCAGTCAAACCTGCTCTGAAACCCTCTATGTCCCAGGGTAGTCTGAGGAACCAGACCAACAGTGTGTGTCTCCTGTGTGTCCATCCGTCTGTAGGTCTGTCCACATGTTTGGCTCTGGGCATCATCTCTCCCAATGCCGCCTTCACTCAGATGGTGACCACCTTCGGCCTGGCTGGCATCGTTGGATACCACACAGTGTGGGGGGTGACCCCGGCTCTGCACTCCCCCCTCATGTCTGTGACCAACGCCATCTCAGGTCAGGAGGTCAACGTCTACCCAACAGCCAGCACCACACGGCCACAGACCTGAACCTGCATTTCAGATGAATGATGGAGTCTTGTTTTTGTTGTGCAGGACTGACAGCAGTAGGAGGTCTGGTGCTGATGGGTGGGGGTCTCACACCCTCCAGTCTGCCCGAAAGCCTGGCTTTAGCTGCTGCCTTCATTTCCTCCATCAACATCGCTGGTCTGACCTTAAAGATTCAAACTACAAGATTCACAGCTTGACCAATCAGATGGGTTTCAGTCATTTCAAGTGTCTGTGGTCGGTGTGTGTTGGTCCAGGTGGGTTCCTGATCACACAGAGGATGCTGGACATGTTCAAGCGGCCAACTGACCCCCCTGAGTACAACTACCTGTACCTCCTACCTGGGGGTGCATTTGTGGGGGGGTACGGAGCATCGGTGGCAGCTGGATACAACATCGAACAGGTAACGGCATGAACATGGAACAAGATTATAATAGTTTTGGATTTTTCATTATAGTTTAGTTTTATTTAGTTTTGACTTGTTTTTTCCTCTAATTCAGTTAGTTTTAATTAGTTTTTAGAGCAGGTTTGCTAGTTTTTATTAGTTTTTGTTATTTTCTAAATGCTTAGTTTTAGTTTAATTTTAGTTTTGTCGTATCTTTTATCTTCTTCATCGTATTCAAATAAATCCCAGACAGGACTCTGCTGCTTTCTCCCATCCTCAGTCTCCATGTTTCCAGGTAGAGTGGGGACCAGAAGACGACTCTAAACCACAAGTGATCGCAAGTGACGGACCGTTAAATATCATATGGTGCCAGCAGCGAAAATTGCTTGAGGGAAATAAATTGGTTTCGTATCAATCTGTCATTGACAAAGACGAAAACGAAGGGAATTTTATCCATAATTTTTAACCGTTTTAGTTTTGTAAACACACAATACAGTTTCAGTTAGTTATCGTCTTCTTCTTTTAATTCTAGTTTTTATTTATTTCAGTTAACGAAAATGTTTTTTCAATTCTAGTTTTCGTCATTTCGTTAGTTTTCGTTAACGATAATAACTTTGACATGGAGTTTAGGAAAATGTTTCTATTAGATATTTGGTAATCTTAAAAGTAGCCCAGAATTGCAAATAGTGATAGACAGTGTCAAATTAGAGTGTTACTAAATATAAATACGTGTCACTTCCATTACCATTGTTGGTATGTGATTATTGTTGAAATATATTGTATTATAAGTTCTGCAGACTATCATTTAAATCAGGGGTCTCAAACATATGGCCCAGAGGCCAAATGCGTCCCGCCAAAGGTTCCAATCCAGCCCCTGGGATGAATTTGCAAAGTGCAATAATTCCACAGTCGAGGCTGTGGAACTCATTTTAGTTCAGGTTTCATATACAGACCAATACGATCTACAGTCAAATAATAACAGCAGAATAACCGACAAAAAATAATGACTCCATATTTTCTTCTAAGTTTGATGTGAAAAAAATATTACATCTGTAAATAATGACAACTTCAAATGTTTGTCTTTGTTTTAGTGCAAAAAATAACATTAAATTATGAAAATATTTCAATTAAGTAAAAAAAACTTGAATTAAGCCAAAAAAAATCTTCAATTAAAGGTGCGGGAGACTTTTGTGACCAATTTTTCCTCAAATCGGTCAAACCTCAGTCATATCCTCAGTATCATGAATCTGTAAGTCTTTCTGTCATTACTCACCTGAATCTCTTGCATTACGGTGAACAATTTCGAAGTGCCATCCACCAGAAACAAAACCATGTGTTTACATTCAGGGCTGGGAGGGAACTCGGGCATCTTCAGAATTTTTTGTCGCAACGTGCATCGTGGGAAACAAAGGTTTGTGCTGTCGCTGCCGCTGCAGGCGGCTGCTCGAACCTCCCTGCAGCGGGCCGCATGTTTGACACCTGTGCATTATTGGCTTCTACAGGCACTTTTCTCTGTTTGGTTTTGTTTATGCTTCAAAATCCAAACTTAATCTCAATATCTCTAATTTCAGCAACATATTTTATAATTTAGTTGATTATCTGAAATCCTCTCTTGTCTTATATATACAGCAGTAGGACTTATTGACTGTCTTCTTGAAGAGTGTAAAAGTGAACTGAACTGTGCCTGTTTCCTCAGATGATGTACTTGGGCTCTGGTTTGTGCTGCGTCGGGGCGTTAGCGGGCCTCTCTGCTCAGGGCACCAGTCGCCTGGGGAACGCCTTGGGCATGATGGGAGTGGCAGGTGGCATCGCTGCCACCCTCGGTGCCCTTAAACCCTCTCCAGAGCTGCTGTCACAGATGTCTCTGGCCATGGCCACTGGTGGAACCCTGGGTAAGAATATGTCACATCTGGGTTCTGACTGTATTTAAAGAGGAACTATGCAAGATCTTCCTGTTTTGGTTCTTCTTCGCTGTTTTTGTATAATTTTTTTCTCTATGTAGCGTCCCCTACAGTTTGGAAGTACATATTCACTGTGGTAAAACCCACCCCTAACCCCGCCCCCTCCGACCATATGCATCTGTTTTCAATGAAGCTAATCCTTCTAGACATGACAATACATGGACTTTACAGGTTCTATCAGTGGAACATTTATACATCTGTTGGATAAATGGACTGAAACCAACATATATGTGGAAGAACACCCCATCATATACCTTGAAAACAGCAGCAAAACAGCCCTTTGCTCATTTGTTTTCAGTTAATCTGATTAAAATACGTAACATTTAGCACATTTAATCTCTGAGGCAGATCATTTCTATAAAATTCTAGACCAGTGTTATATCTGTCTGCTGTCTCGACAAAAGCAGTACAAGGGCCTTAGTGTCACATAGAAAGTCAGAAAAACATAAAGCTGCTGGTAAAAACCCACCACTATGTAAAAGGCACCAGTGAAACCATGTATTCTGAACTGGTTTGCATTCTTAAGGGTCTGAAAAAGTCTTAATTTAACTTGTTGAAACCTGTAGAGTAAACATGATCCTGTGGCAGTGTCTTTTTTCCACTGTATGCTGTTGTGAATTTCCGAGGCAAAGCTAAAGTGGTTTGTCTTTTGTGGCTGTTTTTTTTTTTTTTTAAAGGGCAGAATTTTCAGTAATAACAGTTTTCATTCCAAAACACCTTCTTTGGAATTTATTATCATTATTATAACACTGCCTAATTTAGCTCCAGGGCAATTATTATTATCATTCATTATTTAAAACCACAAGAAGTACATTATGCATTATCACGACAGGACTTAAAGGGTCTTTTATTAGAAACGAGTCCACTAAGACATGGACGGGTATGTCTCCTTTGAAATCCAACACATTGTTTAGAAAAAAATCAGGGCATAATGGATGAGTCTGATGCTCAGTGTTAACATTGCATGGCACCGCTCAGGTTTTTGAACAGTGTGAATTATTTCTAATTTAAAACAGAGCATCAATCATCCCATCATCATTGTGTCTGATTGTTATACATATATATAATTGTGTGTATGTGTGTGTGTGTGTTTGTGTGTGTGTGTGTGTGCGCGCGTGTGTGTGTGTGCGTGTGTGTGTGTGTGCTAATAGTAATTTAAAAAAGCTGGAAGATAAATGACGTTGGACTCAACATACACACAGACAAGCAGCAGAGCATGAGGGTTTAAATGAGAAACCCTGTGTTTGTGAGAAAACACACTTAAATACTTCAGTCAGGACTCATCTGATTGGCTTTGAAGCTCAGGCCCCCCCCTGTTAAGAACAAAATAAGTGGAAACGGCTGTCTGCTTTTAACAGTTTTCTCTTTTTACTTCTATTTTCTCCTTTTCTTTTTTTTTTCTTTTATTTTTATTGAAGCATAAGAGATGCAACATTTCCCAGTTACATCAGTCTGCCACATATTCCTCACAGTGTTCACATTCTAAAAAAACACTCTCCATCAAAAACAAGGCTGAACAAGAAAAGCACTCACAGAGCGCAGACCACCGCCAAGACAGATCTGTGTGTCGTCGTGTCCCCCCCCAATCACCGCCAAAATTTAATAATTTCTTCCTTATGCCAGTATCAACATTTACTGAAAATTTCATGAAAATCCGTCCATAACTTTTTGAGTTATCTTGCTAACAAACAAACACACAAAGCAAAGTGATCACACTCCCTCCTGGCGGAGGTAATGAGGCTGATACATTTCTGATTGTCTCTTTCCCACTTTCTTAAGGATTAAAAATGTTGTTTTTTGTTTTTTTTAACATCCAGAGAGAGAACAGCGTGGACATATCTAGCTTTGTATAACATTCAATAGAAAAGAAAGATTACGAGCAATATTAATACAAACTGAAAATAAAAAAAGGAAAAAGTACATATTAAATCGAATAGTCTCCTTTTATATCACCATGGAAACATTTGGCATGTATTGTTACCTCTGCCAGGAGGTATTGTGATCACTTTGCTTTGTGTGTTTGCGTGTTTGTTTGTTTGTTTGTTTGTTTGTTTGTTTGTTTGTTAGCAAGATAACTCAAAAAGCTATGGATGGATTTTCATGAAATTTTCAGGAAATGTTGATACTGGCACAAGAAACAAATGGTTAAATTTTGGTGGTGATGGGGGGGGGGGCGGGGGCAGATCTGTCTTGGCGGAGGTCTGTGCTCTCCTAGTGCTTTTCTTGTTTCACATAATTTTCCCATTTTTCCCCAATGTTTGACGAATATTTCTAATTTCAGATTAACGGTGAAGGTGATTTTTTTTCCATTTTGTAAATGTCCCCTGTTATTTGAACCCATTGCTGAACAGTTGGCTCATCTTGTACCATCCATTATTACCTCCACCAGGAGGTACTGTGATCACTTTGCTTTGTGTATTTGTTAGTTTGCGTGTTTGTTTGTTTTTTTGTTAGCAACTTCAAGGGGAAAACTATTACAACCCATTAAATTTTGGGCCAAGTAGGCCAAAGTTCAAGGTCACAGCGAGGTCACAAAATCTCAAAATTTCCTATCTCTCGTCATTGAGCAACTTTCGAAAATTCATCAAAAATTCTAAACGACTCCGATTAGTCTCCAATTTGATCCACCTGTAGCTTATAACAATATTTGTATCTGGCACAAAATTGTCCACATCCACTGTGGAATGTGGACTCTGTGGACATTTCAATTTAACGTTGAAAATCCCATTTACCACACATTTTTCATTATAACTCAGCAAATATTGATTGGAATTTAACATACAGTGAGGAAAGAAAAAAAAAACCGGAACTCTTCTGAATGAAATATCGTTCCGCTCCATTTCTCTTCCGTTATGCTCTGTTGACTTTTGCTATTTTTTATGCACCATTTTCAAAAAATCATAAAAAATGCATTTCATGAAATATCATTATGAAATTTGTTTTGCACATCCATAGTTTAAAAAGAAACAGTCGATCCACACATGCACACCGTTCGGGGTGCTTGGTGGAGGTTTGCTTTCTCTGAACACTTGTTTTGTAATTGCTTTTTTCCCTGCTGCCAAAAGAACATCCCAGAGATATTAATCTATTTTCATATCAGGTGTTTTGAGTCCTAAATACATAGTTCTGAAGTCAGAGGGAGTGTATGTTTTAAAAATTAATTGCATTGCTTTATTGATCTCAGACCAGTAGTTTCGTATACCCTGACAGTCCCAGAATATGTGGTGGTGATGAGCCAACTGACAGCCACAGTTTGTCCAACTATTTTCTCCTTTTCTAAATGCTTTTTTTGATCCAAACTTCGCCGGCATGCAAAAGCCTGATGCTTGATTGAACATGTTGATTGAAGTGGTGTTTTGTTTTCTTTGTTTTCGTCTCGGCTCATCCTCATCATCGCTGTAGGTCTGACTATTGCCAAGCGCATTGAAATCTCAGACCTGCCGCAGCTCGTGGCGGCCTTCCACAGCCTGGTGGGTCTGGCGGCGGTCCTCACCTGTGTTGCAGAGTTCATGATCGAATACCCACACCTGGAAACTCACCCGGCCGCCGGCGTCATCAAGACCGTGGCTTATCTGGGAACCTACATCGGAGGCGTCACCTTCAGTGGTTCACTGGTGGCCTACGGAAAACTGCAAGGTAACGATCTACAGAACCCAGATGAAATCTACAAATGTGGAATATTTGTACTGGAGTATTTCTCTACTCCATGACTTCTTTTTTTTTATTTGCACATCATAAAACAGCAAGAGAAAATTAAAAAAAACAACAACATTCAAGCAAGTATCATCATTGTGCAGGAGAGGTTAGAAGCCAAAAAAAGGCTTATATGAATACAATACACAGGAAAAAAAAAAAAAAGAAAAAAAAAGAATTAAAAATACAATATAACTGAATTAATAAACTAAAGTCAAAACAATAAAAATGCAAATCACATTACGAATCATGAAATACAAATCAAACGATATACAGCCTTACATTTTTTCATGAATTAGAGTCCTTTTCAGATGCTTTTTAAACAATGATAAAAAAGATGTTGATTGAAGTTCAGGTCGTAGATTATTCCACAGATTTGGTCCATGATATTTTAGAGAATACTGACAGACAGAAATTTGGCAGTACGGAAGATAAAATGTGCTTGAATATCGTGTAGGATAATTGTGAATAACAGAGGACAACATAAAGAAATTCTGAAAAACTTTGGGAAAAATATGAGTTAAGTGAACATATTTGTACATGAAGACACTTCTGTGACAACTTCAGTTTTTTTTTTACTTTTTAAATCAGTTTTCATCACATTCCTGTTCAGTGAAAACCATCAATGTCCAAATGGTTTTTTTTCCCCATGTTTTTGATAAACTGAAGGATGATTTGTTTCCTTTATTGGTTTAAAATTCTCCTCCTTCTCATCCTAAATAAATTAAATTTACAACCCTATAGGATTCACTGGAAAATACCTCATGTTAATGCTGGAAACAGGCCTGATTGTCTGAACTAGATGTGCACATAAGGCTGCAATCAAATTATTTTAACCCTTTCGTGAATGACGTCCACATTTATGGACACATAGTTCAACTTACTTTCCATAGATAGATAGATAGATAGATACTTTATTCATCCCATAGGGAAATTTACGGGTTCCAGCAGTATCCACACACTTAAAAATAAAACAAACAGTAGTAAAAACACAACCGTAAAAAAACACTTTAACTTTCCACTAGGGATGGGAATCCCAGTAGCTCAATTCCTTGGAATCGTGTGCCTGCCTGCTTAACGATTCTGCTTATCGATTCCGCCTTCGTTGTGCATGCGCGATGATGTCACACGTACGCTGCATTGTTTTGGTCAGAATGTAGCCAACATGGCGTTGAGGCAGAAACGGTCTAAACAGACGACACCAGGTCCACTTACTTGTAACACTTGTAAAGCTTCCATGTCTTCAAAAGGGTGGAATCCCTCCAGTATCCTCAAACATTTGTCCACAGCATGTGAATCATTTACAGGAATGTCACGTATTTGATACTCTACTTAGCGGCACTTGTGAATGTAGCGGCAGAGTGAACGCCGGGCTGGTTCCGGTGCGGGCAACAAACGTCGTAACTCCTCAAATACAAGTTTCCGAAGGTAAGAAGGGAAAGGAAATGAGGTGCACAACCACAGGAGACAAGCCGAGCCGAGTCGAACCGGTTCCACGCAGTAGAAGTGCAATAGAGGAATTAGTAAAGAGTTTTTAGTTTCACTTTCACTGCCCCCCCCGAACCGGGCCCGGCGTCATCTGTTCTTACTATTTGTACATACTGTATATGTTATATTTTCTGTGCAGAGATGGAAATATAAAAGACAGTTAATGCAAACACACCCGTTTGTACTCTTTTATTCCCTCACCCAATGAGAATCGATAAGGAATCGGACCAATAAGCAATATCAATAATGGAATCGGAATCGTTAAATTCTTAACGATTCCCATCCGTACTTTCCACAAAGTGTCAGCGCAAGGGAGACTGCTGTGCTTAGAGAAAGGGTTCTAAATGTAATATTCTCCAGACCACATGGGGGCAGTCTGTATAGACCCTCAGCCATACAATGAACGAAAGGATCATCTTAGTTTTAGAATTTGGACTGATCTGTGATCTGATAAATTTAACCTCGTTAGACCCCGACATGGGTTTACTGTTCACGTTTGGACAAGAGTTTCACAGCTTTATACAAAAAAACAAAAAAAAAACGAAAACTGTCCACTGCAAAGGACATCCCATAAAAATTTTTAAAAATTCATCTGAAAAAAAGTTGCATCATGATGTTTCGAATATAGGCAATAATTTAATTTAAAAAAGCCAAAACATGTATTTTCCTGGGTCTCAAGAGGTTAAACATCTTCTTAATAAAGCCATATTTAAAAAAAAAAAAAATTCAAAATGCCTTTAGCCTAATTTTGAGGAATAAAATCAATACAAAAAAATCTAGATACGTTTTTTCATAATTCATGCATGAAAAGGGTAAAAAGAAATCCACAAGTCTGGCAACATATTTTCCGTTGCTTATTTTCTACACCTGTAATAATGAGGTGGTTTAGTCTGTTAAGGCAGTCAAACTAATGCATGTGTTTGAGCACATGATGAGCAGAAGAGGTGAAATAGACGCCAACGAACCAAAAAATAAACACAACCTCAGTTCTTTGGTGATTTTCACATTTATATTACAACGCCTTTATCTCTCACAATGACAATAGTGAAATAGTCCCCACAAAATCACATAACTTTCTCACCCAAATGTGCAGCCCTGTTCTTAACTCAACATTCTGAACTCTGTATAAACCCTTTGAAACCTCCTGGAGTAAGATAGAAAAGGCCTCATCACAAAACTGAAAAAAGGCCTATTTTTCTGTGTTTTTCAAAAGTTGACATTTTAGATATGTGATTCTCACAGGACGCTGATGCTACAAACATGATGATCTCACACAATATAATGCTTTACTGTAGATGAAACTACCAACAGTCTTTAAAGATGTAGTAATAATAATAATCAAATTAAAAACAACACATTGATGGGGCCTTAAATAGTATCTAAAAGGGCAAAACCAAGTCCATTTGGTTCTGGTTACATCATTGTTCATTATGAAATCATGCAGTATTCCATCAAAACATTCCTAAGATATTACATTTGAACAATAATGGGAACAGACGGATTTATAGTAGATATTTAATGTGAATAAATACAGCTGTAGTCTGCAGTACCCTCCCAGTTCACCAGGGGGTTACTAGATTTGAAATGTCCATGAAATCTAAATGAATGATATCACAGAAACACAGATAAACAGTGTTTGTCATATGTACTTGGATGTAGGGTGTAAAGATGTAGTAATAATGATCATATTAAAAACAACACATTGATGGGGCCTTGTATAGTAGATAAAAGGGAAAAACCAAGAACATTTGGTTCTGGTTACATCATTTTAAAAACACGCATGGATATCATAGTCTTTATAAATCAACACTTTCTTATTCCAGGAGTGTTAAAACTTAGTCTGTGAAAAGTCTGCTCGAATCCAAATAATGTAGTGGAATTCTTTTATAAGGGGATTTTTTGATGACAATCTGTGATAGAAAGTTACACAAAATTACTAAGACACTTGAAAAAATATCCTGGAAACTGATTGAGTAGGTGCCAAGCAAGGTTATTATCATTAACGAAAACTAACGAAATGATGAAAACTACAATTGTAAAAACATTTTCGTAAACTGAAATAAATAAAAACTATAATTAAGAGAAAAAACGATAGCTAACTGAAACTGTATTGTGTGTTTACAAAACTAACTAAAATGTATGAAAATTCTGGATCAAATTCCCTTCGTTTTCGTCTTTGTCAATGTCGAATTGATACAAAAGCGATTTATTTCACTCGAGCAATTTTAGCCGACAGTACCTTACGGTCCGTCACTTGTGGTCACTTGTGGTTTCCTGTCTGGGATTTATTTGAATATGACAGAGAAGAAGAGAAAAGATATGACAAAACTGAAATTAATACTAAAACTAAACTAAAACTAAGCATTTAGAATATAACGAAAACTAAAAAAAACTAGCAAACCTGCTTTATAAACTAATTAAAACTAACTGAATTAGAGAAAAAAAGTCAAAACTAAATAAAACTAAACTGTAATGAAAAATCCAAAACTATTAGAACCTTGGTGCCAAGATCTAAAATGAGTGAAGTATGACCTCTACCAGAGGCGATTTCTCATAGACTGCAAGGGGAGCTCAGCTTCCCCTAAAATTACAAAAATTAAATGACATTTCATTGACTACAAATGTGTTAGAACACGTTCATCTCACAGACGAGTTCTTTCAGAATCAGCTTTATCACAAATCATCGGACTCGGTGTTGTTCACTTCTCATCCATTCCCGTGTCTCTGTTTTCTCAGTCGATCTCTGCTCAGTGCATTTGTCCGTAGACGCTCAGCGTCCATGCACTTCAGTGGGACTGAGTGGAACAGTTTTTTTCATTGCCTCCAAACTGGACGGTAATTAGATAAATGCCACCATGTTTTCCCGCCCCCGGACGCTCAGCGTCTCTGGGGGTGAATGGATGGACGCTGAGCTTCCACGTGCTGATTGGAGGATTGGTCCAAAGGCTGAATCCCGTTTGATTGACAGCTATTTTGAGGTCTACTCCTTCACTGACACAGTTCAGTTTAATACCATCGCCCATTCTTCTTGTGAAATCGAGAGAGAAACCACTACGAAATTACTTGTTCATTTCTTGCACTGTAAATAAAACACAAATACACAAATCATAAGGAACAGAGGGCTGAATTTATGTTTAAATAACTTGACAATTTTTTTTTTTTTTGGATGTAAGCCGACAATGAGCTTCCCCTGTCTGAAAGACGAGCAGCCGCCACTGACCTCTACGGTCTGATGACTGTTCATGATTTAACACAGACATGATAATATCCTCTTAAACCTGCTGAGCTCTGTGCCCTCTGTTACTGATTGCTTCTTTCATCTGCTTAAAGCCGTTGATCCTCTGGTAACTCCAGTCTGGGTCCAGGAGGTTCGGTGCATGTTTCTGCAGCCCCTTAATGTACGTGACAGTGGGACTGATCAAGAGGAACACATGAGAAGCTTTGGAGTCATTTGTTCCGGGTATGGGAGGCTAGTGGCTGCGAGGCTGTGGTTCAGAGGGCTGCTGGGTGATTTGTGGATGGGCCCGACTCCCAGACAGCTGATTAGAGGCACTGCACACCACTTAAGAGAGAACAGTGTTTACATGTTTATCTGCCAAAATTATTTTCCTTAAGCCTCGCAAAAGAGTGGCATCAATTTCTGGGGCCTTTGAAAATGTTTGCTGTGAATGTTTTGGGTTGTAGGCCTCCTAGACTCCGCCCCTCTGTTGTTGCCGGGACGCCACATGTTGAATGCCGGGCTGATGGCGGCGTCCATGGGAGGGATGGTGCCCTTCATGCTCAGCTCCAGCTACGGCACTGGCATGGGGTGTCTGCTGGGGGTGTCCGGATTGTCCACCGTCATGGTGAGTGTTCAGATGAGGGAGGAGACGGATAAGGTAAGGTAAGGTAAGATAAGGTAAGGTAAGATAAGAAAAGATAAGATAAGATAAGATAAGATAAGATAAGATAAGGTAAGGTAAGGTAAGGTAAGGTAAGGTAAGGTAAGGTAAGATAAGATAAGGTAAGGTAAGGTAAGGTAAGGTAAGGTAAGGTAAGATAAGAAAAGATAAGATAAGATAAGATAAGATAAGATAAGGTAAGGTAAGGTAAGGTAAGGTAAGGTAAGGTAAGATAAGATAAGATAAGTTGAGGTAAGGTAAGATGAAGTAAGATAAGATGAAGTAAGATAAGATGAGGTAAGATAAGATAAGATAAGATAAGTTGAGGTAAGGTAAGATGAAGTAAAATAAGATAAGATAAGTCTTTTTCCCACTGTGAGGACATTTCACAGTTAACAGCATCAACAAACAACAAGCAGGTGCAGAGAAAAGAACAGGCAGAAAAAAACACAAACAAATGAAAGAAGAAATATAAACAGACAAATAAGAAATGTGGCATTTATATAAATATTTATATAAACATAGAATTAGAATTCAAGTTAAATATTATTTACATATTTACATTGTGGTTGCAAAACATTTAGACCAAATTTGACAAAATGCAGATTTAAAGTGGCAGGCCCAGTTATTATACTGAAGTGTAATTAGATTTTCTGTCTGTCGTCTTTCACTGCAGTTGTAGTTTTATATGAGTGTAAGAAGCTGAACTTTGAGGAAGTAATTTGTTTCTATTCTTGTTTCTTTATAGTTTAGTGCTTGCTTCAGTTTGTTGAGGTACTATGAAGCAAACCTGCATTTATTGGAACTGAAAAAGATGAATATTTCATTCATTCATTTATTTGTTTTGAGCAGAAGAAAAAAACCAAAACTTTTATGTGTACAAAGAACCAATAGCAGAGCAAATACATTCATAAATAGAGGTGATCAAGACAATATACAATTGGCATTTATGATAGTAATAACAAAATAAATTCAATATATATTTCTCAAAAATAAGTGGGAAGAAGAAAACTTAGAATAATATATAAGTTTGTATTTCATAATAATGCACAAAGGCCCATGAATAATTAACAGTGACAGAATACAAACACAGATTTACCCATAATGTTCTGTAGTTTTAGCTTGTTCTACATCAGGGCTGTCAAACTCATTTTGGTTCAGGGGCCATATTTAGCCCAATTTGAGCTCAAATGGGCCAGACCAGTAAAATAATGACTTCATAACCTATAAATAATGACAAATCCAAGTTTTTCTTTTTGTTTTAATACAAAACCCCCCCAATTAAATCATGAAAATATTTACATTTTACAAAGAAGATGTGAATAACCTAAAAAAACAGAAATTTCATTTGAAAAATTAGTGCAATTTTGACAATATTATGCCTTGATTTATTATTTATACATGTACATTTACACACAGTGTTACATAAACGTTTGGTAACAGGCAGAATATTATTAAAATTTTGGAGTTTGAAACTAAAATTTGAACAATTTCTACAATAGTGCATTTGTTATTATTAACACAACTCCAGATCACAGTGGATCCATAAATGCACCAAACATTTACTAACAGGCAGAATATTGTTCAAATTGTGCATTTCAGGTTGTTCATCTTTCTTTTTATTTATGTATTTATTTGCATTTTATTGTGAATAATATTTTTGGAAATGGAAATATTTTCACAGTTTAATGTTATTTTTTTCACTTAAATTTTTTCACCATAAATTTTCACTAAGAAAACTTGTTGTTGTCATTATTTATGGGTTATTGTGTTGTTATTTTTACTGTAGATCACATTGGTCTGTATGTGGAACCTGAACCAAAAGGATTTGGACAACCTGGACTGTTTAGGTTCATTTTTGCACTTTCATCCTGCAGGGCCGGAATGGAGCCTTTGGTGGGGTGGGGGGGTGGGGCAGATTTGGTCCCCGGGCCACATGTTTGACACCTGTGTTCTACATTGTTCCTTACTAACAAGTTAACAAAACCCTGGTAAATATTGAATCATAAGTATTTACTGTAGTTTACTTAGATGCGTCCATGGGGCGGGGCACAGATCTGTCTCGGCGGAGGTCTGCGCTCTCCGAGTGCTTTTCTTGTTTATGTTATTTTTTGCACTAAAACAAAACAAAAAAAATTGAAGTTGTTAATTCAAGATTTTTTGCTTAATTCAACATTTTTTTTGCTAAATTTAAGATTTTTTTATGGCTTAATTCAACATTTTTTTGCTAAATTTAAGATTTTTTTATGGCTTAATTGAAGATTTTTTTTTACTTAATTGAAGATTTTTTTTTTGCTTAATTCAAGATTGTTTTTACTTAACTGAAGATTTTTTGGCTCAGTTCAAGATTTTTTTTTTACTTAATTGAAATATTTTCATAATTTAATGTTATTTTTTGCACTAAAACAAAGACAAACATTTAAAGTTGTCATTATTTACAGACGTTATATTTTTTTCACATCAAATCGAGAAGAAAATATGGAGTCATTCTTTTTTATACGATATTCTGCTGTTTTTATTTGACTGTAGATCATATTGGTCTATATGTGGCACCTGAACTAAAATGAGTTCCACAGCACTTTGCAAATTCATCCCACGGGCCGGATTGGAACTTCTTCTACCAAAATTTAATCATTTGTTCCTTGTGCCAGTATCAACATTTCCTGAAAATTTCATCAAAATCCTTCCATAACTTTTTGACTTATCCTAACAGACAGACAAAAACAAACAAACCCCAATGGAAACATAACCTCCGACGTTCCTTGGCGGAGGTTATCATCATATTAAAAACAACACATTGATGGGGCCTTGTGTAGTAGATAAAAGGGCAAAACCAAGTCCATTTGGTTCCCGTTACATCATTTTCCACCATGAAATCATGCAGTACTCCATCAAAACATTCCTAAGATATTACATTTGAACAATAATAGGAACAGACGGATTTATAGTAAATATTTAATGTGAATAAATACAACTGTAGTCTGCAGTACCCTCCCAGTCCACCAGGGGGTGACTAGATCTGAAAGAAGTCTATGAAATCTAAATGAATGTCATCGCAGAAACACAGATAAACAGTGTTTTTCGTATGTTCTTGGACGTAGGGTGTGACACTGACAGCAGCCATCGGTGGCGCCGACATGCCTGTGGTCATCACTGTGTTGAACAGCTACTCTGGGTGGGCGCTGTGTGCTGAAGGCTTCCTGTTGGACAACAACCTCATGACCATTGTCGGAGCTTTGATCGGCTCCTCTGGTGCCATCCTCTCCTACATCATGTGTGTGGTGAGTAGGGCTGTGTATCGGCAAGAATCTGGCGATACAATACAAATCACAATACTAGGATCACGATACGATATATCACAATATATCGTGATACTGTTAAAAAGGCCATTTTTAGTTTGTTTCTTTGTTTTCAAATGATTATTTCCTGGAAGAATTGAATTACACCAGAAATATGCACAAATATTAAACATTTTTATTTGATCAGAAGAGGATCTAATGTTATATCACAAAATGTTCCTGCGTTCAAACTGAAATTCTGTTTTACAGACATTACAGTTTAAGGTCCTGTTCAAATGTTCATATTCTATTAGTTCAGAACTAACATCAGAACATTATTTTTGCGCAATCCCTACAAAGGAACTAACATTATTTAATAAAACAGTGTTAAATAATAATAATAAATAAAATATAAACAAAAAAGAAAAACAAACCAAAAAATTAACCTCTACAATATCTGCATTTGAATAAATACCTAAAAATATCGATACAGTATTGTAAAATGAAATATCACGATATATTGCAGAACCTGTATTTCCCCTAGTGGTGAGTAGAACACCATACAGATGCTGCTGCCGCCACTGCCCATCTGATCTGAAGTATGAGTCACTGAGCCTGTTTACATGACCAGAAAAACTGGTAGTAATCAGATAATTGTAATAATCAGATCTAACACATTTACAGGCACTTAAGAAATGCAATAATCAAAAAGGCAATGTCTACTGCCACAGTACAGCGGCACAAAATATGGGTTTGTCTATTGCCATAGACCAATCAGATATTAGCATTTGTACTAGAGCCAGTCAAGGTTATAATAGTTTTGGATTTTTCATTATAGTTTAGTTTTATTTAGTTTTGACTTTTTTTTCTCTTCTAATTCAGTTTGTTTTAATCAGTTTTTAGAGCAGGTTTACTAGTTTTTATTAGTTTTCATTTTTTTCTAAATGTTTTAGTTTAGTTTTAGTATTAATTTTAGTTTTGTCATATCTTTTCTCTTCTTCTCCGTCGTATTCAAATAAATCCCAGACAGGACTCTGCTGCTTTCTCCCAACTTTAGTCTCCATGTTTCCAGGTAGAGTGGGGACCAGAAGACGACTGGAAACCACAAGTGATGGACTGTGAAGTGCCATATGGTGCTGCTAGCTAAAACTGCTAGAGCGAAATAAATCGCTTTCGTATCAATCCGACATTGACAAAGACGAAAACGAAGGGAATTTTATCCAGAATTTTTATACATTTTAATTAGTTTTGTAAACACACAATACAGTTTCAGTTAGTTAGCGTTTTTTTCTTTTAATTATAGTTTTTATTTATTTCACTTAATGAAAATGCTTTTACAATTCTGTTTTTTGTCATTTCGTTAGTTTTCATTAATGATAATAACCTTGGCGCAGACGTAAAAGAACTAAATAAATCAGATTAACTTGTATAGAAGCAGGAAGACATCAGAGTATTGGAGAAAACTCCAGGTGTGTTAATCTGATTGACTGTAATCAGATTACTGCTGTTACCTGATAAAACAGATCAGATTATCCTGTTTTTACACCTAAATAATCTGACAGCTCCAGAAATCGGAGAATAATCAGAGAATCGTTGTTGCATGTAAACAGGCAATGAATCGCTCCCTTCCCAATGTGATCCTGGGGGGTTACGGCACCACGTCTACAGCTGGAGGAAAGCCCATGGAGATTGTGGGGACTCACACCGAGGTCAACGTGGACCAGACCATCGACATCATCAAAGAGGCCAACAGCATCATCATCACACCAGGTACTGAAGGTGTTCATCATACACACAAAAGCACAGCGACGAGGACCAAAGGAGTCCTATATTCAGACTCCACTGTCAGAGGAGTTGAACCTGCAGTCTGCTGGTCTGAGTCCAACCCTGGTCTATGGAAGTCAATCTGTCTCATCAGATTATGAATAATAGAAGCCACTGAATTTCTAGCATTAAATTTTTTTTGCACTGAAATTAAGTATCTGAATTTTTTGTCTCTGAATTCAACTATGTTCATAAATTTAGAATAAAAAAAAATTCAGATGCAAAAATTTAGAAGCAAAAAATTCAGATCACACATCCAGGACACCAAAGATAAGCAATCAGTTCTGTCTCAAGTTGAACCAACAGCCAGCCATTCGAGTTACGTTAGGCTGGTCATGTGACACCGATGCAGGAAGACAATCAGCGTGGATGTGTGATCTGAATTTTTTTAATCAGAATTTTTTGCTTTTGAATTTTTTGTATCTGATTTTTTTGCATCTGAATTTTTTGCTTTTGAATTTTTTGTATTTGAATTTTTGGTTTTGAATTTTTTGTATCTGAATTTTTTTATTCTAAATTTATGAACATAGTTGAATTCAGAGACAAAAAATTCAGATACTTAATTTCAGTGCAAAAAAAATTCAGTGCTAGAAATTCAATGGCTTTTATAATTCAAAATCTATTGAGACAGATTTACTTCCATACTGTTCTATATCCACAGGTCCACAGGTTCTACATGTGGTCGTTTTTATGCTGTTGTGTATTTGTGCATGCTGTACCGCATTTGTCCAGCTGTCACCGCCAAAGTGTTCTGGCCATAGCAACATGATTGTAAGGATATTGTATTCAAAATGACTAATATCTGCCAAAATATTGGTTCTATCAGCTTGCTGTTTTCGCTATTCTGATCCTTGACCAGACCTAGATAAGTATGACAAACTGCAGCAGTCAGTGGTGTACGGATTTTATGTGATTCCAGAGACACACACACACACACAGGCCACTGGGGTTTTATAATACAGATAGGGAACAGGCTTAGAACATAAAAGGTTTTCTCCTTTTTAATTGTGGATTTAGGTTAAATTAGTGTTTGTGGTAATTAGTGTTTGTGGTCTAAATTGCCCATAGGTGTGAATGTGAGAGTGATTGTTTGTCTCTATATGTTCAGCCCTGCGATGAACTGGCGACTTGTCCAGGGTGTACCCCGCCTTCGCCCCTATGTAGCTGGGATAGGCTCCAAGCGACCCCCGTGACCCTAGTGAGGATAAAGCGGGTTCAAAAAATGAATGAATGAATGAATAGTGTTTGTGGTGCAGCCCAGAATGAGGTTCTGTCAGGGTTTACATAAAGTGACAGAGGCTTAGGCAAAAATGTTCTTATAACTTATTATTTTGTCAAATAAATCCTTCGACATCATAGTATAAGTTTGAGCAGAAGTCAGTTTTCCACTGAATGCATTAAAGGAACTGAAGGAAACCGTGTAAAGGCAGTCAGATTTAATCAACCCCGTTCTTGATTTTAATTTGTAATGTCAAAAAGACTAACAGTATGATGCCAAAAGCTTAAATTACTCTTGCATATTTGAAATACAGTGTTTTATACAGAAGCCACAGCTTGTCCAGGATAAAGTACAGACATTTGGGAAAAAAGACAGTTATTGAAGAGCTTTGGGTCGACATCAGAGACCAAAAAAACACTGTGTTATCAGATTCTTTTAATACGGGCCCTCCTGAATCCTCCTCTGCTGTCCAGCTGTGGTTTCCAGACAGTCTGGATCCATCACATCAGCGGTTAACCCTTTAACCCCTGAGCCCTGGTTCCAGGTAAAGGTTCACATATGAACCCTTTAACCCCTGAGCCCTGGTTCCAGGTAAAGGTTCGCATATGAACCCTTTAACCCCTGAGCCCTGGTTCCAGGTAAAGGTTCACATATGAACCCTTTAACCCCTGAGCCCTGGTTCCAGGTAAAGGTTCGCATATGAACCCTTTAACCCCTGAGCCCTGGTTCCAGGTAAAGGTTCACATATGAACCCTTTAACCCCTGAGCCCTGGTTCCAGGTAAAGGTTCGCATATGAACCCTTTAACCCCTGAGCCCTGGTTCCAGGTAAAGGTTCACATATTAACTTCACCTGACTGTGGGAGACTGTGGATCGCTGCAATGCCAAAACCAGGATCAAAAAAGTTGCATGCAGCTCTGAAAAACTGCGAAGTGTCAGAAGAAAAGACAAATTGCTGATTTCGTAACAAAACCACAAGAGGGAGCAGTTTGTTCACAAATGGTCCCCGAACCTCCTGCTGCTGTTGAGTGTGTTAGTGCATGTTTGTTAACAAAGAGTAAAGAATGATGTGTTTGATTTGTGTGCGATGCAATGACCACATCTTGATTTATCAAATTGAAAGACCAAAATGTCTGAACACTGACGAGCTGTTGAGTGGGGTCTACAAGGGAAAACCACTTGGAATAACTGGGATACTTGGATGGCTGTTGTTTTCCAATGCAAGGACAGCTGTGTGGTCCAACATGCTGCTTTGATTAGAGAAACAGTGAAAAGTCATAAGAGCTATTGAGTCCAGACTGGAGATTTCTCCGTACTCTGTCAACAACAAAAGCATGGCAGTGAGGAAACAGAAGGCTCCAGTCATCTAGAGAATTAGAAGATACAGGTTATGGTTCAAAAACTGGCTTCAAAAACCTCCATTAGGGAAATACTGAACTCTACAAGGTACCTGAGCACCGGGGTCAAACAGAGGTTACGCAGATGCACGGAACAGGTTTTTTTACACGCAGTGGAACCAAACGCACGCCACACATGCAAAAGTTTTCTCAGAAAAATGACTCTCAGACCCTTGAACTAGTGTGATTTAATACAAAAAGGAGATTTGTGGTGAGGAGGGAGGACAAAAGGAGGAATGAAAGGCTTTTACTGTTGCTCAAGCTCTCCTGGACCGCTGTGACTTTTATTTCACTGAACAATAACTCTGTCAAATAATGTATTTATTCCAATTCAGCACCAGCCTAGACACAAACCCAGAAAAGTACATGGTGTTGGATATGATGTAAATGTGAACAGTCACCACATGATGATGAAATCACAAAGGAAGTAAGTTAGATATGACCAAATATCACACACTGCATCTTAGAGTTTAACTCTAGTATCTGTAAAATTAATACAAGTGTAAACTTTAATCCACAGTTTTAATTTTTATTCAAAGATAGAGAATAGAATACAATGCAATGCAATAGAATACAATACAATACAATACAATGCAATAAGCTTTATTCTCATTATGAAATTTGGTTTTACTTTCTGTAAAGGGCTCAAGATACACACATCAATTATATAGTCAAGAATAAATGTAAGTATAAAACAGTTAGATAAAAAAGACAGTGTAAGTGTAAAAAACAGTCAAGTAAAACACACACACACACACACACACACACACACACAAAAGTGAGTCTAGTGTCAAATATGCAGAACATACAGGTGACAGTAATGACTCTAGTGTTGTAGTGGGTGTTGCATGTCCTGACTTACAGCAGCAGAGTGCAATTAAATTTAAAGTGACTTAGGTAATTATATGTTTAAACTCCAGTATCAACTTTTGTCTTTTGCTCTCAGGTTCAGGTTATTGTGGACTGTGAAACACTGACACAGTTATTGTTGTTTCTGTATTAATCAAATGTCCAGTTTATGCAGGTAAAGCAGAACCTGAACACAAACCCAGAAAAGGAAATGCCACGTTACAAACCTGAGCAGTCATGAAGTGGCATAGAATCACCACGGATACGAGTGAAACTGTGGTGGTTCTGTTTTCTGTTGTGAACCCAAACTTGTTCTTCTGTTTTTTTCTCCATCTATCAGGTTGGGGTCTGTGTGCAGCCAAGGCCCAGTATCCAATCGCAGACATGGTGAAGATGCTCAGGGAGCAGGGCAAGACTGTCCGGTCAGTGTCTTCATACACTACTGCTGGTCTCTGTTTTCATTTATGGACTTTAACAGGAACATAAGCATCATAAAAGCACCTCCCATCATGTGATGTGAGCAGAATTCCTTTAAACAGGAGGTGGTTTGTTTTGACAAGTCCAGATTGGGTCAGGGTTTTCAGAGGACTCAAGTGGATCTTTGCTATTTATTTATTTATTTATTTATTTATTTATTACAATGCTTTCAAAAAATGATGCAGCATTATCCTTGTATTACTGTATTCAACACTTACTATTTATACTTATAACAACTACTGTACATAATTTACTATTCTGTAAACCATGTTCTAGTTTCTAGTTTGAGATTTTTTTTAACACAGGTACAACTGAATTTCCTGTAGCAACATTTACTGCAGTGTTTTTCAACCTTGGGGTCGGGACCCCAAACGGGGTCACCTGAAATTTCTAGTAATTGATAAAAAATAAAAAATAAAAACTTACTCGTAAAAAATATATGCTGAGTTGACAGAGACAATCCCAATCCATATCAGACATACATACAAACTGGTTGTGAAACTGAAGCACTGTGGTTCTCTTTATCTGTCAAATGTTCATTCACTCATAGTTTGAGTTATTCTTTATTCAGCATTAATTGTCAGCCTTGTAAATTACAATTACAAGTAAATGGGGAAAAAAAAGATTTACAAAGATTGAAAAAAAATTTGAACTTTGACCTACTTTTCCCAAAATGTAACTACATCTATTCTGGGTCACTGGCAATATATAAACCCAATTTGGTATAAATTCAACCAATAGTTTTGCTGCTACAGACATGTGAAATTTCGACCATTATAAGTAAATGGGGAAAAAAACAAAAAAAAGATTTGAAAAATTCTTAAAATTTTGAACATTGACCTACTTTTCCCAAAATGTAATTCCATAATGTAATCCCCATCCTGTCCTGTGCTCCCCCAGGTTTGGGATCCACCCGGTGGCCGGTCGGATGCCGGGGCAGCTCAATGTCCTCCTGGCTGAAGCTGGCGTTCCCTATGATGTGGTTTTGGAGATGGATGAGATCAATGAGGACTTCCCAGGTACCACTTTTATCACTTTTACCCCATTCAGGGCACATGTTTAATTCATTATGTAATATGACCACATGATGACATATTTCTATGGTTGTTATATGTTCAGGCTTTCCCCTTCCATCAGACGGCCGAGCATATTAACACATTTACTATCAAATCTATAGGGACTAGGGCTGTAAGAACATATCAGTTCTGCAATATATCATGATAGTTCATTTCATGATACTGTATCGATATTAAAAAGTACTGTATCGATATTTTTAGGTATTTATTTAAATGGCGATATGGCGGAGGTTCATGTTTTTGTTTTTTCTTCTTCTTTTTTTGTGTTACTTTTATTTCTATATTCTATATATGAGTATTTTGCTCTCTTGTTTCTATACTAAAAAAGTAGTTTTATGATATTACAGGTCATGCATATAGTTTTTTTTTTTAAGTGATAACACTGTTTTGTTAAATAATGGTTATTTCAATCATCGTAAAAGCACTTTTTACTGTCTGAGAGAGGCAGATGTCAGTGCCTTTGTTGGGATTGCACAAAAATAATGTTATGATGTTGAATGATTCAGGGACTGTGCACTATGTATTCTATTCAAAACTAATAGAATATGAACATTTGAGTAGGATCTGAAACTGTAATGTCTGTAAATATAATTTTATTTATTTATTTATGAATATTATTTAAAACAAAATTTCGTTTTTACAAGAGGAAACTTTTGTGATACAGTATTAAATCCTGTTCTGATCAGAAAAAAATGTGTTCAGTATTTGTGCATATTTCTGGTATAATGAAATTTTTCCAGGAAATAATCTCTTAGAAGAAGAAACAAAACAAACAAAAAATATTGCATTGTTAACAATATCGTGATATACCATGATATATCGCATCGTGGTCCTAATATTGTGATTTGTATTGTATTGCCAGATTCTTGCCAATACACATCCCTAATAGAGACAGAATCAAAATTAATCAAACAACTTTTTCATGATCTACCGGTTGCAGTTTTGTTCTGTTTTCAAGCTTTTCGAAGCTGTTTAATCATTATCTATTGTAGTTTTGCCAATGTTTTGTACACAGATATGAGAACAATAATTATCCAAGAAGTGAATTTGCAGTGTATTGATAATAGGGCTGTGTATCGGCAAGAATCTGGCGATATGATACAAATCACAATACTAGGATTACAATACGATATGTCACGATATATCATGATGCTGTTAAAAAGGCAATTTTTTGTTTCTTTTTTTTAAATGATTATTTCCTTGAAGAATTGAAATACACCAGAAATCTGCACAAATACTAAACACATTTTTATTTGATCCCAACAGGATCTAATGCTATACCCCAACATGTTCTTGTGATAAAACTTAAATTCTGTTTTACAGACATTACAGTTTCAGATCCTGTTCAAATGTTCATATTCTATTAGTTCAGAACTAACATCAGAACATTATTTTTGTACAATCCCAACAAAGGAACTAACATTATTTTAATAAGAGTGTTAAATGACAATAAATAAAATATAAACAAAAAAGAAAAACAAAAATTAACCCTTTACAATATCTGTATTTGAATAAATACCTAAAAATATTAATACAGTACTTTTTAATATCGATACAGTATCGTGAAATGAAATATCACGAAATATTGCAGAACTGATATTTTCTTACAGCCCTAATTGATAACAGTAACATTTTCTTGTGGGAGGATGTAAAAGGTCCAAGTACGTCCAAACATGAACTTTTCATTCAATCTTTACACCCAGATACAAAAGTCAGTCATAAATCAAAAATGTTTCAGATGAAGTTTGTTCCAAGCTTCTTTTCCACAACAGAGTACAGAAAACATGTAACGCACAAAATATTTCACATACACGATTTCTTTAAGCTTAAGTAATGTCATTTATATTTTTATTATATGAATTTGACACTGCTAATAATAAAGTGACCCTGGTCTTGGTCTAAATGGACACACAAAAGCTGGCCAGTTTTTTTCTTGTATTTTTATAATTTAAGATGCATTTAACTGCATTTAGAAAAAAATGTTCTCATCTTTCCATTTCAGTTAGATATTTTTGTCACATTATTACATACAGGGTTCATACACATGTTTCGGGGTCAAATTCAAGCTCTTTTAAGGGTCATTTTCAGCACCTTATCACTGGGGTAAAATACAGATCTACAGGAATACATGTACTTATGGTTACTTTTTTCACTTTTTATCACAATGATGTACATTGTATTATGCTATAAACACTGAAAAGAAAAGTTTAGAAATTACAGGAGAGCACAAAGTTTAATCCAAAAAGGAAAGCTACTTGGTGTTTTCGGACAAAGATTAAGACAAAAATGTACCTGGAGTCGACCTGAAAACACCTGGAAATGTTTTTCTTTTTTTTTTTGACATGAAGTTTTGTTTTTCTAAATGTATCACCTCTCTGTAAGTACTTTTGCCTTGAATTAATTTTAAAAATAAATAAATCACATCACAGTTATAATTACCAGCACTTCAACTAAAATTCAAGCACTTTTCAGACCTTGAAAACACAACATTGAAATTCAAGTGTTTTCAAGGATTTCAAGCACCCGTACCAACCCTGTACATAATGTGGTTTTATCACAGGCCTGTTGTCTTCTGCACTGTAAGCCCGAACTTTGTATTTACTAAAATACTTTAATTACAATGTACTTAAATGATTTCAGTTTTATTCCATTACTATAAAATGTTCAGTATATTCAACTAATTTGTAGACAGTCAAAAGTACGAAAAAGTTGAAGTTGAATGGATTTAAATCACTCACTTTTAGTCATGACCACACCTTTTTATCTGTGCATTGCATTGTGGGTATTGGGCATGTTATTGTAAATGTGTTCTTTTTCTGTGCAGAGGTTCAGCGGGGTTGTGGTGTTAGTGTTCATTTGGACTGAATGTGTGTATGTCAGTGTTTATTGGCCTTTTTGTATTTTTGTAGAGCTGCACCATGAGTCAGAGCCACAGGAAGAACTATGGATTTACTGTTCATCTGCAATTAGTTGAGTTCTATGTAAATCTTTATGCCTTGCCAAATTAAAAGCACTTCCTATCCTGGCAAATTGCATAGAGCTAACTTCCATCCATGCTACAATATATGAAGCTGAATAATTGTACAGAACAATTTATATTGCGAAAGATTTGAATTTAAATCAACTTGGAATTGAGTAAAGTGAACCGATGATATTAACTCTTGTGATCATACAAAGCAACTGACATTGCAACTAATTTTAAGTTAAATTACCTTGGTATTTAGTGTGATGGACTTAAAATAGCAATTCCATTCAAATCAAGCATTTCAGTTTAATACACTCAAGTTTTCAGTACTCATTACTTATATTTTTTAAAGCAACAGGTCACCTCAGATTTTTTAAGAAAACTTAACTTATCTGGTCTTACAGTGTGGTTGTGACTTTGACAGGAAGGTGTCGAATATTATTACCCAAGCACTTATGTACGATTACTGCATCCCTCTTTCATCCACACTTGGAGCAGTTCGATGCTGAGTCTGGACTGTCAGATATATCATGTTTATCAGGGAAACAATCTTGTTTTCAGAGCGAAAAGGCTGGAGACACATGGTTCTGCTTATGATAAAGGGAGATAAGTGCAGCGTTGAGGAGCATAATACGTTTAGTTTGGACAACTACTGCCGGTGATTAGTGCGTCTAAACGTCTGTGTTTGTGGCCCACAGAGACAGACCTGACATTAGTCATCGGTGCCAATGATACCGTGAATTCTGCTGCACAAGAGGATCCCAACTCCATAATTGCTGGCATGCCGGTCCTGGAAGTGTGGAAGTCGAAGCAGGTTGGTTTGAAGTGTTTCCACCTGCTCTGTCCATTTTTATTAAGCATGTGGCAGAAAAAACAACCACCAACACTTTGTTAAACTTGCCCCCAGGTGATTGTGATGAAGCGTACCCTCGGTGTTGGCTACGCCGCCGTAGACAACCCCATTTTCTACAAACCCAACACATCTATGTTACTGGGAGACGCCAAGAAGACGTGTGACGGCCTGCAAGCCAAGATTAGAGAAGCCTTCTATTAGAGCAGAGGCAAACCAATGCATTATTCACTAATATCATAATTATTTTTGGAGATCGCATTGATTAGAACTGAAAATAAAAAAAAAGTGGTTGTAATGAAGTCATTTATCAGGTTTCAGGATGTACTGATTTGTAAATAAAAATATTTAAATGTATTAATACTACGTTTGTACATCAACTTCAATCTTAAGACCTCGCTGAAAATCAGATGTCATAAACGAATATCTGGATTAAAAAAAAAAACGAACACATGGATTTAAAGATGAACTTGATGAGTTCAGACATGAGTTTAGTTGATCAGTGGTAATGCGTAACGAACTCAGCTTTATTTTCTGATTCAGATCCAGCCTTCTGAAATAAAAACCCAGACACCGGCTTTAACACGTACAGATCTGATGATCTGATAGTCAGCTCTGTACGGAGTTAGTGTGATGCCTGAGACACACACACACACAAACAGAATCCACTTCCCTTGTATAATCTAGATTAGGTTTGCTGCCATTTCTTGACCCACAATTCAGATTTAACTGTGACAGTTCTTATCTCGTGTGGACAATACCAAATGGATTTTACATGTAGTTATTAACAAAGTGTGCAAACGTGGATTTACTATATAATGTGGATTTCACACTTTCAATGAGTGTTCCAGTCCAAGTTAGTTTGGTGATGTTTTAGTTGTAACGTGGATATTCTGAATTAATTTTATTTTTTGAATATCAATAGTACATACAACTCCTTGGCATTCTGTGGCCTAGAAGTGAGGAGTTATTATAATTTTGTCCAGTATTTTCAGCCTTGGGGTTGGGACCCCACGTGGGGTCACCTTGGAATTAAAATGGGGTTGTCTGAAATTTCTAGTAATTGATTAAAAATAAAAAACAAACTTACTAATAAACAATGTATTAATAGTTGATAGAGACAATCCTGATACATAACAGACATGACAAACTGTGAAGCTGAAACTGCAGCACTGTGGTACTGTTTATCTGTCAAATGTTCATTGTGGTCGGTTTCAGATGCTGCAGCTCTTTCATAATTCATAGTTTGAGTTCTTGTTTGTTCAGTATTAATTATCAGCCTTGTAAATCCAAGATGGACTGACTGTACATATCCTGACCAAGGAAAATCCAATTCTTTCTTTGTGCAGTAATCTACATCTGGCTTTACTGCCTCCGTCCATAATAATATACATTATATAGACTAAATGTCCTCTAAAATTAACGTTTACGGTATTTGTAACATAGTATAGCAAACTATTGAAGTACAAATTAATATTAGGAAACAAATATCTTTGTTCTGGGGTCGCCAGAAATTCGGGATGTTAAAATGGGGTCACGAGTCAAAAAATGTTGGGAACCACTGTATTATAGTCATTAAAAAATAAATTACACAACTTTTTCAGAACTTCCGATTTACTTTCATGACTTGTCCCAGGTTTTTCCGTGACAGAGAAAACCCTGAATATCCTTTACAAATTATATTATCGCATTTGTTGCAAAATAAAAATGGATAAAACAGGACTTTTGGTTCATAAAGTCACAAGAAGCTGATTTAAGTCTCGCCTTACTGCAAGGTTCAGCGTTTTTCAGCTGAAGTCTTTGCTTTGTTGACAAGTGAGTGAAGGTAGGAGTAGAAGAACAGCAGGTTATCATATTCTCCGTTGTACTCCTGAGCAAGGCAATGCTCATGGAAGTCCTTGAGGAAGTAATAGATAGCCTCAATTGTAGCAAGGTATGTGTCTGGTTTGCCCTTCTGATGGCGCCAGAAGCATGTTTTCCTCATCTTCAGCTCTACCTGGAGCAGATCTGAAGGAGAACACAGAACAGTGGGTGAGGTAATGTTCAACAGCGCCGTGGGTGGAGAAAAAAATGCCCTCAATCACCCACAGAAAAGCTGCGCCAATCTATCAGGACTACCTTGCAGCCTCTCATCTGTGCTGATCTTGTTGGTCTGGTTCCATGTGCTGTCGATGAAGACCACCCTCTGGAGGGGGAGCGCCCTTGACTCTGAGCCCCTTTCTTCATCAGGGGTCCCCGACGGCGGGTTGACAGCGGACGCTTCAATTGGCTGGCTTTTAAGTCTCTTTCTGCAGGGTTCAAGAGAGTCACGTGAGCAGCTGTCGGACCTGTCGAGCAAATTCTGCAACATGTTCTGCACAGTGACAGCCCCTGGACCCGGGAACACCAACACCGCCTGGAGACCGCACACAACCACAAATAAATGAAGTCATAGAACGTCTGGTTGAATTTAAGAAGCTCTGACAGAGATGAATAGGATCTGTTAAACTGAGCAAACATGAAAAACTAGTCAAGATAAAAGCAAAAATGAGTTTGGTGAGAAACCAAGGATAAAACATAGCATCAGAACTCAAAAGCACAATAAAACTGCCAGTCAGGTCAAATGAAAGTCTGATTCTATCTGCACGCACGGATCAAAAACAAATGATGAAAAAAATGACTTTAAATGTTTAGGGCCAGATCTACTAAAGGTTTGCGTGTATTAAAATGTATGCAAACTCATTGCGCACGCAAAAAAATGTACAAACTGATTTACTAACAGTGCGCACTAAGGGCTGCATCTTTCAAAGATGCAAAAAAGCGCGTCTGCATCCAGTTAGTACATTTACCACAATGAATATGAAATAAGGGGCGTTTACATGCAGTTGTGCGTGTGCTGGGAGGAGAAAATGTAAATTAATTAATTTAACAGACGCAAAGTGATTTATCAAACACGAAAGCAATTTTACTGATAGAAACTGAGTCTAGATTTAACACGTCTCAAAGGGAGGAGAAAACAGTTTGGAAGTGTAATTGCGCAAACACAGAAGTGGTTAGGAGACAAAGAAATAATGAAACAAGATGCAGAGAAGACATTTTTCACCCTAGTGTGAAAATTTTTGGAATGATGGAAGGAAAAATAATTGAGACGTATGCATGTACGTTTAATGTTGATAATTTTCTTTACTTATGGATCAGTTGTTTGGTTTAGAAAACGGCAGAAAATTATTTTAAAAATGTCCTTCAGTGTTTTCAAAAGCCCAAGATGACATTCTCAAATGTCTTATTTGTTCCACAACCCATAGACTTTAACCTCAAAAGAGTAGAGGAGTGTCATCAAATAAACATCTGGATTCTGACTCGTTGAGTTAACGGTATCGGTGTCCAAGCATGAATAAAAGCCCATAGCAGCCCATGCTGATGTTAATAAGTCTGGTATAATTACCTCCACCAAGGAGGTTATGTTTTCATCAGAGTTTGTCTGTCTGTCTGTTAGCAAGATAACTCAAAAAGTTATGGATGGATTTTGATGACATTTTTAGAACATGTTGATACTGGCAAAAGGAACAAATGATTAAATTTTGGTGGTGATCGGGGGGGGGGGACTGATCTGCCTTGGCAGAGGTCTGTGCTCTCCTAGTGCTTTTCTAGTTTGTTTTGTGAATCAAGGAAAAAACAAAGAGATGGTGCAAAAGAAAAAGAAGGTAAACGAGTCAGTGACGGCACACAAGTGACATAAACTGACCCTGTCCTTTTCAAACTCAGGTATGACGGGGTACGTGTATATGGTCACATCATTTGGAGCCAGGATCTTGGCGTGGATTGCAGTGCTTTTGCCATCGGTCTCATTTGGATGTTTGATGATGTCGATCCTCACAGGAAGCTAAAACACAACAATACACCACATTTGAGTCAGGACAACACAGTAAGGCCGAATCCCACTTCACCCCTTGGCCCCTCCCCCTTACCAATTATCAATTACATGGAGGGGAAGGGTTAAGGCGGAGGGTTGTATAACCCTTGAAATGGAAATTTTGCAAGACCACACGACAAACGGAAGGGTAGGAGAAATTTCCCATAATTCTGTTCCAATCATTGGCAAGATGGAGGTAAACACAGCAAAATAGTGCAGCAGTGACGAAAGAAACACAAATTAACGGATTTTCTTCATAAACAACTTAAAGCTATACCTACCGATCAGAGGCGATTTCTCACAGACTGCAAGGGAAGCTCAGCTTCCCTTAAAATTACAAAAATTAAATAGTCAAATATGTACGGTTGTGTTGACATTTCATTGACTACAAATGTGTTAGAACACGTTCATCTCACAGACGAGTTCATTCAGAATCAGCTTTATCACAAATCATCAGACTCGATGTTGTTCACTTCTCATACATTCTCGTGTCGCTGTTTTCTCATACGATCTCTGCTCAGTGCATTTGCCCATAGACGCTCAGCGTCCATGCACTTCAATGGGACTGAGTGGAACAGTTTTTTTCATTGCCACAAAACTGGACGGTAATTGGATAAATGTTGTCCTGCCCCCGGACGCTCAGCGTCTCTGGGAGTGAAAGGAGCTGTGGGCGGGCCTCGGCTGGGCCGGACGCTGAGCTTCCATGTGCTGATTGGAGGATCAGTCGAAAGGCTGAATCCCGTTTGATTGACAGCTATTTTCAGATCTACTCCTTCACTGACACAGTTCAGTTTAATACCGCCGCGCATTCTGCTGTGAAATCAAGAGAGAAACCGCTACGAAATTACTTGTTCATTTCTTGCACTGTAAATAAAACACACTTATTGTACTTCCTTATTTCAATTTAACATAATTTCATTGTTTTCTTGCTTAGTTGGTACGATAAGGTCACTGACCATTTTCTTAAAAAGGAATAGAGGGCAAAATTTATGTTTGAATAACCGGACTTTTTTTTTTGTAAGCCGAAAATGAGCTTCCCCTCTCTGAAAGACGAGCAGCCGCCACTGCTACCGATGTGGCATTTCTCACAGCACTTAGTAAAAGTTTGAACATGATCAACCGGCCTCCCTTCAAAGCCCCGCCCACTTCCCTGCCTGAGCTCTGACACTCCCCTCCTCTCACCTGATGCGAGCGGTGGAAGCCGAGGTAGAGTCGGAGGTCCGGTCCGCTTCGGTGTGTCCACGGACCCCTCCCTCAGTAATCAAATACATCATCCACCCCTATCGGATGCAGGGACGGCGATAATGGATCGGATGCTGGACGGCCATAATGGATGATTGACAGGAGGCTCAGCCAGATTCGGCTAATTATTTCATTCGGACCGAATAAAATCATTGGTCAGAATTTTATCAGAAATATGAGTAGTATATGAGAATTAAACCTTTTTGAGTTTCAAAACCTGGTGGATTTCTTTTACATTTTAGTTTGACACATGCTTATTAGGAGCATTTTAAGATGACAAAAGAAAAGTGTAAAAATGCCACATCATACGGTATCGCTTTAATCATTTGATCAACCGTTTAATGCCATTTCAATCATTTAGATTGGATTTCTGCAGTTTATAGTTGATAGACGCAAAAAGATGACCAAAGCCCATGGAACAGAGACGGTTCCAGCTGCCGACGACATGGGGAATACTTTCAGAAACAAAGTTGTTGCATTTGTTTATAGCAGTATCGATGACTGATGATGTACGTCATCACAGGTTGTGAAGGGTTGTCCCATTTCAGAGGGGAATGTTTCAATCCCTTACAGCTCCATTTCAAGGGGTAGTGCCAAGTGCAAGGGCCAAGGGGTAAGGGTAAAGGGGAGGGATTAAAGGGTGAATTGGGATTGGGCTTTACACTTTAACCACCAATCTGTCAAATTTCATAGATTGTACATGATTTAGGATTTTCCACCATATTAAAAAAAAACTACTAGTAAAGCAACTTTAAACTCAAGGCCACCTTTAGAAGAACCATCGAGTGCATCCTACCCTCATACTGACCTTGATTACTGGGATTTCTTGCAGGCTGACACCCACTAATGAGCAGCATGTGTAGCAAAAGAACATCCTTGATCCCCCGCATTTCGAGCACTTCAACCTGCCCCTCTGCTGTGCTTTCTCCAATACTTCATGTGATGCCAATTTTAGACCTTGGAGAGGCTGCTTGGCAGGCTCACGGGTGTCTGATGAATCACCAGAGACTGTTGTTTTGTCACGGCAACTAGGATGGAAAAGCTGGTTGTGGTCCAGGTTGCTCATGCTTGCACTTATGTTGACAGACCAAAGCTGGGGTTGATGGGTAAAAACACTCATAGCTGCGTACAAATGACAAAACAAATGATGCAAATGTTAGCGCACAGAAATAATCTGACATGTACAAAGCTTAATGTGTCAGGGTTCCAGTAATGCAGAAAACCCATCAGCCACAGCAGGCTGTTAGTGGGGGTGTGTATTGGCAAGAATTTGGCGATACGATACAAATCACAATGCTAGGATCAAGATACGATATGTCACAATATATCATGACACTGTTAAAAAGGCAATTTTTTGTTTCTTTTTTTAAATGATTATTTCCTTGAAGAATTGAATTTCACCAGAAATCTACACAAATACTAAACACATTTTTATTTGATCAGAACAGGATCTAATGCTATATCACAAACTTTTCCTCTGTTAAAACTTAAAGTGTTTTACAGACATTTAAGTTTAAGATCCTGTTCAAATATTCATATTCTATTAGTTCATAACAAACATCAGAACATTATTTTTGTGCAATCCCAACAAAGGAACAAACATTATTTAATAAACTAGAAGCACTCAGAGAGCGCAGACCTCCGCCAAGGCTGATCAGTGGCCCCCCCACCCCCGATCACCACCAAAATTTAATCATTTCTTCCTTATCCCATTTGCAACAAACCCTGAAAATTTCATCCAAATCTGTCCATAACTTTGAGTTATGTTGCACACTAACGGACAGACAAACAAACAAACAAACAAACAAACAGACAAACAAACCCTGGCAAAAACATAACCTCCTTGGCGGAGGTAAACAGTGTTAAATAATACGAAATAAAATATAAACAAAAAAGAAAAACAAAAATGAACCTCCACAATATCTGCACTAGAATAAATACCTAAAAATACCAATACAGTACTTTTTAATATCGATACAGTATTGTGAAATGAAATATTGCGATATATTGCAGAATCGATATTTTCTTACACCCCTAGTGGTTAGGACAGTCAGAAAAATGTCCGACACGTTTGAGCTAGGTGATGCTGGATGTGCTGACCGTGGCTACATTGGAACTATTTTCTCCATTAATCGATAAGTTGTTTGGTTTATAAAATGAAAAAGAATTTGTGAAAAATCAACATGACGTCTTGTCTGGTTTAATCCGCATCCCAAAGAAGTTCAGTTATCGTCACAGAGGAGATAAGAAATCTGCAAATATTCACTTAATAATCCTCAAAAATCATATCAATCATACATTTTCTGTTAAAGACTTTTGTTTAATCAGATTTATTTCTCACTATTTGGCATTTTCTCCCCCTGTTCTAAATAAAAAGGACACAAAAGTTCACTGCTCACTGCATTTGTCACGTTCTTTTTTTTTTAATTTAACTTTGTGAAAACCTGCCAACAATATTAAATCAAAATGGAAAAAGCAGTAAATTACAAGAACAAACTAAATAACCAACACATGCAACAAAACAGCTAACTCAATAAACAAAAAATGAACTAAATAAGCACTTGACGTGAATAATTTGTAGTACAGTGTCATGTCTTATTGTATATTGAGCAATAACTTGAAACAATTATCAGGTGAGAATCTATAAATATCAGATCTGGACTTTTTAAATCTTAATGACACCTCTGGGCCAGAATCATCTGTTTTTCCTCAGCAAAATTACAGAAGTTGACTAAATTAAATCCATTAATCACTGCAGCTATAAATGTGGCACGAATATTTTGAGATTAATACAGTATTATGATATTAAAGTCAAGGTTTTCCCTATGATCATATGATTTAGATGCTGCACTTAAGCTGAAGAAACAGAAACAATTTTCTGTGTTTTATGAATAACCTTTTATGAACGAACTTTTAAGAATAGGGGGTTGTCCATTGATGGTGAAATTTGACTGAGTCATTGATACTGTATCAATGACTAGGGCTGTGTATTGGCAAGAATCTGGTGATATGATATACATCACAATACTAGTATCACGATACAGTATATCATGATATATCATGATACTGTTAAAAAGGCAATTTTTAGTTTGTTTCTTTTTAAAATGATTATTTCGTTGAAGAACTGAATTACACCTGAAATATGCACAAATACTAAACACATTTTTATTTGACCAGAACAGGATCTAATGCTATATCACAAAATTTTCCTGTGTTCAAACTGAAATTCTGTTTTACCAACATTACAGTTTAAGATCCTGTTCAAATGTTCTTATTCTATTAGTTCAGAACTAACATCAGAACATTGTTTTTGTGCAATCCCAACAAAGGAACTAACATTATTTAATAAAACAGTGTTAAATAATAAGAAATAAAATATAAACAAGAAACAAAAATGAACCTCCACAATTGCATTTGAATAAATACCTAAAAATATCAATACAGTACTTTTTAACATCGATACAGAATTTTGGAATGAAATATCACAATATATTGCAGAATCGATATTTTCTTACACCCCTATCAATGACCAAATTTTTTTTTAGCAAACTTCTACATAATATATATGGGTACAAAATGATTCAAAAATCATAGTTCTTTGTCAAATAATAGCACAAAAAATTAGACGCTGAACGATAGTGTTAATAACATAATAACACTCCTGAGTATCTACACTTTATTAGAAACTAGTTAACTTTAGAAGTGGACAGCAAATTCGAAGTAATGAATTAGAGCTGAAATGATTAATTGACTCAAAGTGATCCCAAAAAAATCATTCAACCACAGTTCTCTTGAATCAGAGCTTTGTCTTCTTCATTACTCTGCTGTTAAACATTGGTTCCACTGTTGTGTTTCACATGGACGCTTATTGTGATGCACAAAGAAGCTTCAGTTCAGGAAAACTGCAATAGAATATTTCCCTTCAATCAATTCGAGTTGATTAATCGAATCATGAATTTTTGCATTCGCTTCAAGCACCTAATTGATTAATCGTTTCAGCTCTAAATGAATAAACGTGGGTCTGAGAATCATATTGATAAAAAATAAATAAAAATGTGTGCGTAAAACATTTTATCACAAAGGTAAAGTAAGGACAACCCTGTAAGTGCATCTGGAATTTGAAATATTGAAATCAGCAAAAAGGGAGACTCGATTTTAGGGACAGAAAACACAACCACAAATATAACATATTTTCTAATGTCGAACATACTTGCTCTTCAGGCACCTCAGCCCTGCTTTACCTGAAGGACGAACTACAGTTTTAGGTAACATTTTTTAAAACTAATAACGTACAAACAAACCTGCATATTCATGTGTAAAACGGTGAACTGAGTAAGTCCACCAACTACTGAGTAGTTCTACAGCTCCTTAACCACTCATAACACCACCGTGTATCGTTACGTATAACATTTAGCACAAGAGACGTGATGCAGACTTTCACAGACACAGGTTTTAAGTGAATAAACATTAGGTCCATCATACATTACCTGAACTGTGTGCATTACTGTTAGCTTGTGTTTGCTAACTTGACCCATGTTAGAACCACCTAGCAGTCACATTAATCGGCAGGAAAAATTAAAGCAAACACCGAATAAAATAGCGATTGTTTTGTTCAGTATCGTTGAAACAGTGTTAAAAATGTGACCACTGATATAAATAAAATCCAACGGTGAAATGCTAACGGCAGGTAACAGGCTGCAGCATGAACGTCTTTCTCTTCTAAGCCGGAAACGCTTCTGTATGTGAAGTGTGACGTAACGCGACATGTGATTGTAGTGCTTCCGTGTTTGTGCGGTGAATTCTTGTAAATAATTGTGTATGGGCCATTCTACCATTACAAAAAAAAAAAAAAAAAAATTAAGACCCTTGATGTTTATGTCATGTTATGATCTATTCAGTCCAAAAGCATTAGTTCAGATAGTAATAAATATAAAAAAATGTCCTTCTTTTTAGTGGCTGTCCCTACCTCTGACACCTTCATTTGACTGGATGAAAATATTATTTTAATAATAATAATAATAATAATAATAACAATAATAATAATAATAATAATAATAATAATAATAATAATAATAATAATAATTATTATTATTATTATTATTATTATTATTATTATTGTTATTATTATTATTATTATTTATTTTTTTTTATAAGTGTGTTTATATATGTATCTTTCTGATGTATTTTAAAGGGAAGTTGAAATGTCAAAATTGATTAGTGTTTGGTTTTTTTTTTCTGAATTCAAGAAATATGTCAAAAAAAGCTGTCCCATGTTTTCATGTCACTACCAAAACAAGATGAGTTAGAGTCCACAGGGGGAGTCTGTTTTCAGCCACATACACTACATTTTCACCTACAACACAGACAGACCTCCTCTCTCTAATGTACACATGGTGAGTATAGAAGTAGCAGCCTTCGGCTTTTAAGTAACTGTGTTGCAAAATCTGAAAATCACAATGTTTTTTTTAAGACTGTCACTACCAAACACATAATTTCCACAAATAAATATTTTTTTTGTTTTTACTGGTAAATATTATGTTTTTATGTATTGCCATCTTCTCAAATCTGTGACTAGTAGACATTTTTAACCTTGTGTTGCTGAGTTTTGTTAAGAAATAGCTAAAATTGTCACTACCAAAGTGACAATTAGTTACAACCGTGACATATGGCAAAATTACAGCTGTGACCTGATAATTTTGGTAAATACATTTAATTTAACACATTTATATTTTATTGTTGTCTACAAGGAACAACAAATGCAGTGAGAAAGCAATAGTCATAAGCCCATGTACTGTCCTCTGCTTCAATGGGTGTTTTGATGACAGCTGCAAAGTATATTTATATCAGAAATGATAATTAAAAATGCAGGCATACATCAAACAGTTTATCCAGTTTTATCACACTGGAAACCAATAACCCAAGGTGCTTCTGCAGGTTTAAAAAGTCTTAATAAATTATGGAAAAAAGGTTTCTCTCATTGTTGAATTTTAGAGTATGCTCAAAGGCACATTATCTGGTAAAATAAGAAAAACAAATATAGTGTCAGATTCTGTTGAAAGTTACTGCCCTATAATTTAGATTAGATTGTCTTTGTGTAAAACTTCACTGTAAAATCCAATAGTTGCCCTGACATACATTCATTAGTTAAGCTTACAAAATTATCAAAAAATATGCACTTCTGGCTTGTATTTATGAAGTAACAGTTACTTACATGGAGAAAAATGCTAAATACTTAGTGTTTAGAGTGGAGATGACTTCATTTAGAGTTAGGATCACTAACATCAACTAGAAGCACTCGGAGAGCGCAGACCTCCGCCAAGGCTCATCAGTGCCCCCCCCCATAACTTTTTGAGTTATGCTGCACACTAACGGACAGACAAACAAACAAACAGACAGACAAACAAACAAACAAACCCTGGCAAAAACATAACCTCCTTGGCGGAGGTAATAAGCAGCTGACACAGTCTCACTGCCACTGTGCATTCAAAGAAGAAGAAGTGAGCATGCGCAGTAGCAACATTCAGTCTCCCGCTCAGCAATGGAACAGAGTTCATCCCACCGGCCCGGGTCACCGACGATAGCCTGCAGAGACGACTATTAAGGCGGGTATTTTATTCTTTTGAAGAAGAATATTAAGGTAAGTTATCGAGCACGTTTGTCTGTTAATACGTTTTAATTACTGCTATGACTGTTAGCGTTCGCTAGCTAACGTTAGCGTTAGTTAGTTAGCTAGCTAACGAGCCGAATCCGTGTAACATTAGCCTGTTGAGGCCAGTTTGGGCGGTTTACCACCGTAGTCCTGTGATTAGCTTAAAACCTTTGAACAGTTTCAAAGCCTAGTGACTTTGAAAGTCCCACATTTGAAATGTTGTAGCACGAGTTTTCCATTTTTTACGGTGGCCCAGAAGTGCAAAATTATCCACTATAAGAAAAAAAAGAGAACAGCCCAAAAACTTATCCACTATAAGAAAAAAAAACAGCCCAAAAAATTATTCAGTATAAGAAAAAAAAAAGAATAGCCCCCAAAATTATCCACTATAGGAAAAAAGAACAGCCCAAAAAATTATCCACTGTAAGACTAAAAGAACAGTCCAAAAAATTATCCACTATAGGAAAAAAAAGAACAGCCCAAAAAATTATCCATTATAAGAAAAAAAGAGAACCCAAAAAAATATCCACAACAGGAAAAAAAAGAACAGCCCAAAAAATTATCCACTATAAGAGAAAAAAAGAACAGCCCAAAAAATTATCCATTATAAGAAAAAAAAGAGAACAGCCCAAAAAATTATCCACTATTGGAAAAAACCCATCATCCACCTTTTCAATTAAGGGGGCGCTGTTTACCCAAAAGGTCTCTTGCTATAAAATTAAGGCTACCACAAAAAATAAAAGCATAGACTGAAAATTTTTAAGGCATTCAGCTAATGTGGCTATTGCTAATTTTTTGGGCTGTTCTCTTTTTTTTTCTTATAGTGGAAATTTTTTTTTGGGCTGGCAAGAGAACACAGGTTGCTTGTCAAGCTGCTTATCTGTAAAGTTAATGTTAGCCGTGAAGTTGCATCATTTATGTGTTGGGTGTTACGTTAAAAGGTTGTTTTTCAAGGTGCAATTTTACTGTCAAAAATATTTTTAAATTATGATCTCCACCTCTGATGTTTTAAAAAAGAAATCTCAAGACACATTTTTTGCCTGAACTTAAGCAAGGTGCCTCCAATAGTTGACTTATGTGATGCTATCTATTTTTTGTGCCCTTGCTCACCTGTGCTTTTTGTTTTTGTTGCTGTGTCTTTCTATCATGTGGAGCACATGGGGTGTAGAAATGTGCTATATAAATTAAGACTGATAACCTCCTAAGACCCAGCTATGGGTTATGGGATAACTTTGAAGGAGCGGTGGCTAGCTCTTTTTACAGAGACAAGTAAGTACTGACATAATAATAATAATAATAATAATAATAATTATTATTATTATTATTATTATTATTATTATTTTATTAATAATAGTCATAAAATAGTTTTTCCTTTGTAAGCCTTTTCTTTGTAGTACTCCACCTTCTCTGTTCTGTCTGGAAGAGTAGCCTATTAAGATCACAGAAATTTTTTTTTTATTTTTTTTATCCATTTCAGAAAAAAAGTCAGAATTCAGAGGAAAAAACTCTGAATTCTGGGGGAAAAAGTCAGAACTCTGAAAATTTCTAACTTTTTTTCCTCAGAATTCTGACTTTTTTCTGAAACAGATATTTTTTTTTTCTTTTTTTTTCAGTGGTCCTAATACCTTTCCCATCTTCCATAGTTCTGTAAGTTTGCTTAGTGACTAAATACTAAATGACAGTCTGCCAATTACTGTTGTAATAAAATTAACAATTGTGAATGCATTTTTTCCACACAGGCCCAACCCTATTTAGTCATCATGCTTTTTGCTGTGTGTGGCAGGTGTTGCAGAGTTCAATAGGGTATTCACCAAGAACCTACAGGTGGACTTCTTCAAGGTCCTGGACCGCCACACACCATGCTTTGTCGAGCTCATCAAGACAGACAGGAAGTGTGGGACAGACCCTGACAGAGCTGGTGCAACAATTGATGCAGCGGTAAGTCTATGAAAGGCTTCTTCTGTTTTTGTTTCTTATGGTAAATTGAGATGAGTAGATGATGACTGTTTTTTCATTTTTGGGTGAATCATCTAAGCTTTTGAAAAGATGAAATTAGAAAGTGTACACTTTGCGTGTGTGACGTCAAAGCATTCACTCACTTCCTGCAGCTTCAAACAGATCCTACAGCTCTTCTTTGTCATAGGTGCAGGATCTGTTAGAAGCTGCAGGAAGCAAGTGAATGCTATGTCACACACGTGAAGTGTAGATTTTCTAATTACATCTTTTCAAAAGCTTATATTTCAGCAGTTCCACCATAGTTTTACCCCAGAGTATGACTTTCTTGACTTTAAAATTTACATTTTGAATTAATGTCACAACTCAAACAGGACTAAAAGATTATATTTTTCTTCTCATTCAGTGCCATTCATATTTTTTTCTGATCAAAGGTCCCATGAGGTCCACTGGAAGGGGTGTGACTTAAGGAATCTATAATGCTGTAATGTGAACTGTTGTAATGAATTTGAGTGGTTTGGGGTTAGGGATGTTCCTGATAAGTCAGTTAAATTCTTCTAATATCATTAGTTGGCACCAGAAACACAAGTTGGTTAAATTAATTATTAAAGGTGCCGTATGTAGGATTGTGACCAAAACTGGTACTGCAATCACATTCAAAATACTGTAGAGCGTGGTATCCTCTCCACCTCCCCCCAGGCTAGGGGTTGCCAGATCCAGCATGAGCGTCTACTACTAACGTTTCCGCTAATCCTTGCCACCACACCATAAATTTCATACAAAAAAATCATCACCAGACCAAGGTTACTATCATTAACGAAAACAAACGAAATGACAAAAACTAAAATTGAAAAAACATTTTCATTAACTGAAATAAATAAAAACTCAAAAGAAAAAAAATTATAACTAACTGTAACTGTATTGTGTGCTTACAAAACTAACTAAAACGTATAAAAATTATGGGTAAAATTCCCTTAGTGTTTGTCTTTGTCAATGCTGATATATGATAGAACATGTGAAAATTTCGTCTTTAGATCAGCGGTGTAAGACAGGTGTAGAAGTCAGGAGGCCAACGGTGAAAGTATGGAAAGTTTCAGTTTCGTTTCCACGTAAGTGACGTGTATGGATCGCACCCCCACCTACATTACCCCCTCCAACCTGCTATAGGTAATTTATCCATGGTACTGTACATATGTTTGTGTCTGTGCTCAGTCAGAGCCGCCCTAACCCCACCCCCAAATAAAGTGTCTGGGGTAACCTCACTAGTCTCTTTGAATAGAATGGAAGATAAAATATCTGAAAAACTGAAACTAATATTAAAATTAAACTAAACTAAAACTAAGCATTCAGAAAAAACGACAACTAATAAAAACTAGCAAACCAAAAACTAATTAAAACTAACTGAATCAGAGAAAAAAAAAGTCAAAACTAAATAAAACTAAACTATAATTAAAAATCCAAAACTATTATAACCTTGCACCAGACTTATTATACGTAAGTATAAAATATAATAGACCAGGACAAATGTCCTGCCCACTCAAATGAAAGTTTGCCGTACCCCCCCCCTTTCGGATTACACACTGCTACAAGTGCTATATAAATAAAGATTGATTGATTGAAGACCATTTCACCTTGAAAAAGTAGGTCAAGGTCACCTATTTTCAACACAAGCAACAATATGCATCCACAGTATAAATGTGGTGCAGACTGGTCAATTCATTGTTCAGATAATGCAATTATGTCATCAGACGGATGGATGGACGATTACAATGCCCCTTCAGACAGAAGTTGGCTAAGGGGTAAAAATGACAGTTTGGCTAACCGTCAATACCTGTATCAGTGTTATTTTCTATTTATTTAGTTTTTGTTTTTATTGTAATTTATCCATTCTTTTGTGCCAGGACTATTTTCATTATTTATAAAGAAATGTTAACAGCTTTAAAGTTGTTCAGTCATTCACTCATTATCTTTGAATGTCCACAAATTTGATTGAGCAAATGGATGAAAACAGACGGATAAATATTGCCCACTGCCTTTGGTGAAGTGACATCTAGTATTGGCTGATATCAGCAAAAATTGGCCAATGATGTTTGGCTTATATATCGACGTCTGCCTATGAATCACTTATTCTAATTACATTTATTTTTATACTATTTTGAGGCACAGGACCAATGAATCTCCTAAAGGGGATTAATAAAGCTCATTTAGCCACTGTTAGTTAGTCGATGAAAATGATGTTAGTGTGAATAAAAATACAGTAAATGACTTTCATTTTAGTTTCTCTGCTTTCAAGTCTTTTGTTTTGTCTGTGGTCAAAGGTTCTTCTTCACTAAATTTCTAATCGTGTTGCATAACCAAAATTGAAGTTTCACAGATATTGGATCAAAATGTTCAAGGATAGTTCAGGGCAGTCTTTTAAAATATTAATATGCATTTATCAAAATCAACAGCAGATGCCTGGTGTGATAAAAAACAGATTTACTGTTTTATGTCAAATTTCAAAGATACCTGAACTGTCATACTTTTTATTAAACACGCAATTGAACGCAGACTTGCATGGCAAACAGATGTGTATTGAATTAGCCGTTCCAGTCTGAGCGATATTCAATTCCAAACAATCAGTAAATGTCCAAATCAGGATACTTTGAGAGCCATGGCAGTAGATGATCGATATTAGCCACATTATTCACACCAGCTCCATCTGTCAGCGCTGCAGGCCGCCATACTAAAGGTATCTAATGTTTTCACATAACAATATGTGTGTGAGCCTAAAACAGCATGCGAACATTCTTCATCCTCAGGTTTGAGTCTGAACAAAAGCATTAAAGTGTGGAGCTGGAGTTCACGTGAAAGGCTTTACTTCTCTTGCTGTGATGAGTATTGTATTGTGTGTAGTGTGCCTTTACATTGTCACATGCCCCCCCCCCCCCCTAAAACCCGTAAAAAAAAAAACAGTATTATTCTGGCAGCAGGGGTGCCGAAAAAATTCTGTAAAATATCGGAAAATAACCATCTCATAAAAAATATGGTAATTTTCCATAATTAAAAGACAGTTTTTTTGCCCTAACTTTACATGGCATTTTGCATATTTCTTTTGACTTTTTCATGTTTAATAAAGAATATTTACATGTATTAAATCAATCAAATTACCTATATATGTGTGTGTGTATATATATATATATATATATATATATATATATATATATATATATATATATGTGTGTGTATATATATATGTATATATATATATGTATGTATAATTTTCAATGAGACTAAGTTGTACAATCCACTGATTAAAAACTGTATTTGGACAGTTTATCAGTACTTATACATGTTATACATTCACAAAAATACATTTATCCAACACTTTTGTTGTGAAACCCCCCGCAATTACTCAAGACATTTGTCAATTAACAAACAAGTCTTGTTAAACATACAGAACAAATTCTTCTTTTACGGTTAATTGTCAGTAATTTTATCTCGTTTTATTATTTTTTTAACAGCATTCAACTTTAAATTAACAGTTTAATCTCATGAATATAAAAGAAATATTTGTGAAATTACGATTGTCGCGGGGTTCTTTCCCACACTGCTCAAAAATAATGTTGCGCTATTGTTAGGATGAGGAAGAGAGTGTGAGTGGCGAAACTAATGAATGATTACAAACATGGACGGGGAGAGACTGCTCGACGTGAATGTGTGTGCGTGTGCCTGTATGTGTGTGTGGTGCCGGTTTGCGTGCGCTCCGCTCATAGCAGAAGACAGCTGACACTCTGTGACGGGGTCATGCCGTCACACGATACATTTGCAAATGTATTTTAACTGTGTTTTTCTGTGAAAAAAGACAAAAATTCTTTTAAAAAATGGAAATTCTATGGTTATTCACAGTTAAAGTTTTTTCATGTTATTTTACATTTGACATGTAAAATCAGTCTATTTTTGTCATTTCATTGATATTTTCCTGTATCTTCAAAATACAGGAAAAATCTGTAAAATAAACAGTGAAAATTCTGTTAAATTACAGATTTTTTTTACAATGTAGTAAGCATGTATACACTATTACCTGCCAACTCTGAACACAAAATTATTATGGATAGCCGCATTCCATCGGCCTGTGTCAAATATGAACGACTGAATGTTCCTGACATATGTAATCACTAAAATCTGTTCATTTTTCTGTTTAGTCTAACAGAGAATGGAAATAAACAATCTCACTGACGTTACTTCAGGGGTATTTGTCTAAACAGCTGTCCAGGATAATCTGAAAGAAAGCTGTTGGAGATTTTTTATTTCTTTCGGTAGTCTGTGTTAGTATCAAGGTTATTATCGTTAACGAAAACTAACGAAATGACGAAAACTAGAATTGTAAAAACATATTCGTTAACTGAAATAAATAAAAACTATAATTAAAAGAAAAAAACAATAACTAACTGAAACTGTATTGTGTGCTTATAAAACTAACTAAAACGGATAAAATTCTGGATAAAATTCTCTTCGTTTTCATCTTTGTCAATGTCATATTGATATAATTACCGTATGATATTTAACGGTCCGTCACTTGTGGTTTCCAGTCGTCCTCTGGTTCCCACTCTACCTGGAAACATGGAGACTAAAGTTGGGAGAAAGCAGCAGAGTCCTGTGTGGGATTTATTTGAATTTGACGGTAAAGAAGATAAAAGATATAAAGAAACTAAAACTAAGCATTTAGGAAATAACGAAAACTAATAAAAACTAGCAAACCTGTTCTAAAAACGAATTAAAACTAACTGAATTAGAGAAAAAAAGTCAAAACTAAATAAAACTAAACTATAATGAAAAATCCAAAACTATTATAACCTTGGTTAGTATCGATAAATGTGGTCTGAGAATTGGAGGCGTTTTCTCTCAGGTTCATCCATGATGCTCTGCCCAAGACTGGACTGGATGACAGCTTCATGAGATGAAGACCTGCCAAGGGTCTGATCCCAGGTATTCACCTGATGGGACATACTGGCAGAGCTTCCTACACCTTATGATATAAAGTGAACTTTAAAGGTGGAACAGTGGATTCTTAAAGGTTGATAGTTTGGAGCTGGAAAAGCCATAGGAGATGAATCTGCAGATATAATTTTCTCTTTGCCTCCTGAATTTCGACATTGAAAACACATTATGTATGTGTGGAAACCACCATCTTTCACTTCATTACAAATTACAAACTGGAACTGATGAACTGAACATCTACATCAAAATAATAATGCCCAAAGAAATAAATCTGACTCAGTGACATCAGACTCAAAGTAATTCATCACTAATTGTGTGAAAGAACAGGAGACTACACTGAAGAAAAAAAAAAAATCTGTAATTTAACAGAATTTTTACCATTTATTTTAGATTTTTCCTGTATTTTTAAAATACAGGGAAATATCAATGAAATGCCAAAAAAAGACTGATTTTACACGTCAAATGTAAAATAACTCGAAAAAACTATAACTGTTGTGATGACTGTCAGGTGGTGAGGTCAGCCTGTCAAGCTGGTGACTGAGTTTGAGCTCATTGGTAATGCTGCACACCTGGGCCCGGTGTGCAGGTATTATTTAAGTTCCTCTAGTCACATTCATTTGCTGGCTGACTCTCCCTGACCTGATCTCCTCCCAGGTAGTCATAGTTTTGTTGGGTTATGTTTGATTAAGTTAATTTATTTCTTTTTCTGCAACTTACAATACTTTCACACACACTATTCCACTCATGCACATCCTACACCACTGGTTGAACTGACTTCCACACTTCATCTAATTAGATCTTTAATTTGACTTAATTGATTTATTTAAGATTTGTTTGATTACTCAATTTGGTTCAATATTTTTCAATAAAGATAATTTTGTAAAGTTAACATGGTGTTGTCTCCCCCTTTCTTTGTTGTGACCTCTTGAGCTAGGTCATGACACTGTGAATAACCATAAAATTTCCATTTTATTAAAATAATTTTTTTCTTTTTTCACAGAAAAATACAGTTAAAATACATTTGCAAATGCATCGTAATTTCACAAATATTTCTTTTCTATTTATGAGATTAAACTGTTAATTTAAAGTTTAACACTGTAAAAAATAATAAAACAAGATAAAATTACTGACAATTAACCGTAAAAGAAGAATTTGTTCTGTAAGTTTAACAAGACTTGTTTGTTAATTGACAAATATCTTGTGTAATTACAAGAGGTTTCACAACAAAAATGTTGAATAAAAGTATTTTTGTGAATGTATAACATGTATAAGCACTGATAAACTGTCCAAATACAGTTTTTATCAGTGGATTGTACAACTTCGTCTCATTGAAAATTATATATATAAGTAATTTGATTGTTTTAACAGATGTAAATATTCTTTATTAAACATTAAAAAGTCACAAAAAAAAACCCAGCAAAATCTCATGTAAAGTTAGGGCAAAAAACTGTATTTTAATAATGGAAAATTACCATATTTTTATGAGATGGTTATTTTCCGTTTAACAGTATTTTTTTTCGGCACCCCTGCTGCCGGAATAATACCAGTTTTTTACTTTTTTTTTTTTTTTTGTTTGTTTTTTGTTTTACAGTGTAGTGAAATTTTGTTTGTAGTGATTTTTGTAATTTGCACAGCTTCAATCTGCTCTGCTTTACGGACTTTAACTTAGCAAGTAATGACATTATGGTTTCTTAGCTGAGAAAAAGCAGAGCATCACTTCTTCTGGATGTTGAAGATGTTGACAGCTTCAGAGGAAAAAAACTTCAGAGGAAAAAAAAGCCCACACTGCTCAGAATGAAGCAGTTTAGGCTTTGTTCAGAGGATGGGAAACTGTTTGGAAAACTCAAATGTAAAAAAAAAAAACATTGGTGTGGGAAGCAAAAGTGTTGCAGCTGATTTCCAACAACCCTATGTGACTTTTGACATGATTTGTGTTTCAGATCTCATGAGGTGCTGCTCTTTATCTTCTCCACACGTGTGTCCTTATGAAAATTATTACTAAAAAACCCTCAATCAGTACCTGATGTCAAGTGTGTGTAAATGTCAAGTGTTGTTTTTTTTTTTTTTTTTTTTTTTTTTTTTTTTTTTTTTTTTGTTACAATACTTTGCAGGACCTGTTGGGTTAGGGGGTCGGGGGGTTATGGGGATCCAGGTGAGAGTATTGGTGATACTCTAAGAAGAGTCATGGACTTGGTAGGCTTTAGATCAGGGGTCTCAGACATGCAGTCCGGGGGCCAAATGCGGCCCGCCAAACGGTTCCAATCCGGCCCGTGGGATGAATTTGCAAAGTGTAAAAATTCCACAGATTCATTGTAGTTTAGGTTCCACATACAGACCAATATGATCTACAGTAAAATATCTTACAAAAAATGACTCCATATTTTTTTCTCGGTTTGTTGTGAAGAAAATATTACATTATGCCTATAAATAATGACAACTTCAAATTTTTGTCCTTGTTTTAGTACAAAAAATAACATTAATTTATGAAAATATTTACATTTACAAACTATCCTGTAACAATAAAATGTGAATAACCTGAACAAATATGAACAAGCTGAAATGTCTAGAGAAAATTAAGCACAATTTTAACAATTTTCTGCCTGCTACTAAGTGTATGGTGTCTGTAGATCTGATCCATAATGCACATGTAGAAATAAGTTGAGGCAGAATATTTTTAAAATTGCACTTATTTTTCTTCAGAACTTTCAGTTTTTTCAGGTTATTCACATCTTTTTTTGATAGTTTATATAAGTAAGTATTTTCATTATTTAATTGGGGTTTGCTTGCACTACAACAAAGACAAAAATTTGCAGTTGTCATTATTTATAGGTTATTATGTTATTATTTTACTGGTTCGGCCCACTGGAAATCAAATCAGGCTGAATGTGGAACCTGAAAGAAAATGAGTTTGAGAGCCCTGCTTTAGCTCTTTGTCCATGAAGAAAAGAGGAGCGTTTTCTGCTGATAATTATTTCCCAAAGTATTAGTACTTTGTTACTGTACTTTAGGGCTGCTTGATTATAGAAAAAAAAAAATCACGATTATTTTAGCAATAATTGAAATCACGATTATTAAAAACGATTATTTGTTAACCTTAAAGTTGTTTATTTTTTTCTTGCAAAACAATGTAAGATATACTCTTTAAATATAAATAAAGCTTTTAACCATTAAAACAAAGTATGTTCACTTTTGTACGAAACAAAAAAATCTTTGAATGCAAATAAGTATACTGTAAATTCAAGTATGTTTCCTTTTGTAAACAAATAGTGCTCTGGAATTAAACTGCTCTAGACTTGCCATAGAACTGGAGCAATAAAAAGAAACTCACGTAAAGTGCAAATTATAAATTCAAGTATATTCAGTGAAGTATGAAACATAGTAAATTCAGTGGCGTGCCCTGAGGTTTCAGTTAGGTTAATACGGGAGTTGCAGCATAAAGAGATTCGGAGACTGAAGACTGCATTGCAGACGAAGTGGTAGATGGAGGTTTTTTTTATGTTTTACTTTTTCATAAGATTATGATAAAGGTCACGGTGGTTAAACTTTAGATGGTTAAAAAGGTTTGCTGTGTTACCGGTCGGTGCGGGCACAACTACGAAACACTTTTTGCACGTAATGGGTTTTTGCTCTTCATCAAACCCAAAGTGATTCCATACAATTGAATTTGACTTGCCTTTTTTGTTTACCAAGCACTTCTGCTGCGATTCTCCTGCTATTTTTCCAGACCGCTAGGTACAACTTTCCTCTTGGGGTGGACCTGCCGGCTAGCAGGCAGCAGTAGCTTAGAGGGGGGCGGGGCAGAGCAGCTCATGGTAGCTTGCGTGCGCGTGAATTAAACAACTCAAAATTAATAATCGTTTTTTCTTGATTACATAATTTTTGTAATCGTTGCGTGTAATAATCGAAATCGTAATCGAATTTCGATTAATTGCACAGCCCTACTGTACTTAATTACATTTTTACGTATCTGTACTTTACTCAAGGAAAAAATGGTACTGCATACTTTCGATTTTACTCCGTTACATTTTGCGGCAATTATCTGCGTTACATTTTGCGGCAATTATCTGTCCTTTCTGCTCCACTATATTTTTGTGGTTCTGTGGTAGAAAAATGCACAACAGAATGAACGGAAGTATACTCCATATATGATCACAGTACTGTGGCAACAAGAGGAGAATGAGTTCATGGAACAGGATCTGTGATTGGCTCTAGTACAAATGCTAACATTTGATTGGCGCTGTGGTTATAGACACACCCATATTTGGTGCCACAGAACTGTGGCAGTAGACAATGCTATATTACAACTGTCTTTATGGTGTTCAGTTAAACACATTGCATTAATCTGTACTTGTGACTTAGATGTAGATCAGGTCACATTTTATGAGCATTTCATGCAGAACACTAGATTATTTCAAATGGTTCACATGCTTTTTCTTGTCACTGTATTTTTAGGGTGACTACGGATAATTTTTTGGGATTAAATTGCTGGAAAATTAGACATTACGTTTCTTAAATTGGATGTAAAATTTGTTTTATCATGAGGTTTAACTTAAGCAGGCCAATAAACTTAATTTGATGCATATTTATGAGTGAACATAAAAAGAAACAAGTAAATATAAAGTTTATGATCCAGTGTGTTTTCATGCATCATTTTTATATATTTTTCTTCAATAAATCCAATAACTCTCAAAATCCAAAGGTTCAGCCTCCTCCTTCAGACTGTTTTCTGTTTGACTGACACATGTGCAGTGCATTAAATTTATTAGTTTGTTTATGTTAGAGTTGTGTAAACCAGCTGATGGGAATTAAAATGTTTTTGACTGAATTGTTCAGTTTTGAAACAGGTAATAAAGGTTAATCAACTAAGAATGTCCATAAAGAAACCAATAGATCTACACAATAGCTACAGTGTAGTGAGGTATAAAGTCATATCACATAACCTTATATCACACCACATGCATGTGCAAATATATTGTAAATATGTATAGAATACTTACATTTAAATCTAAATTTAGATAAATATTTATAAAAATAGATTTTTCCCTCTTTATATTTGTTGTGTCTTATCTTATCATTTTGTTACTAACTTCTGTCTTATTTTAATTGAGTGTGTGAGGAGTTCTTTGTCTAATAATCCCTAAATTTGGCAGCCAGTCTTTGTTTTTGACGTACACAGTCACTGAACAGTAATTGAAATGTGTTTGTTGTCTGCGATTGTCAGTGTTCTTTTCAGTTTCAGTCCACTTAGTTGCCTAAATTTATTTACAATTATATCAAACAAAATAAATTATTTCGTTTTGTTGCTGTCAAGATGATGCTAAATTCAGTGGGGATTTTTAATTTGAATACAGCATGTACAATAACTATGATGCAAATTACTGACATTAGACATTATTGTCACAATAGTAATTAAACACATTTTCTAGTCTCAGGCGTGGAGACAGATTAGAATAGATTAGAATAGAATAGATTAGAACAGAATAGATTAGAATATTTTAGATTAGAATAGAGTAGATTAGATTAGATTGAACTTTATTGATCCTTGGGCAGAGCCCTCAGTAAATTGAGGTTCCAATAGCAGCACAAACACCAAATAGACACACAAGAAATACCATAAGAAAATAATAATATGATGACTAGAAAAAATAGTGAAAAATTGCAATTGCACATTGGAAAGAACTATTAGAAACAAGTTACAAAGTAGTAAGTAATAATAATAACAATAATAAATATCTAATTATGTTATAAAAGTATGTATAATATGTATATATAATTGAATGTTCATTAATTACCTCCGCCAAGGAGGTTATGTTTTTGCCAGGGTTTGTTTGTCTGTTTGTTTGTCTGTCCGTTAGTGTGCAACATAACTCAAAAAGTTAAGGACAGATTTGGATGAAATTTTCAGGGTTTGTTGGAAATGGGATAAGGAAGAAATGATTAAATTTTGGTGGTGATTGGGGGTGGGGGGGCCCACGGGGGGGGGGGGGGGGGGGGGGGGCACTGATTGTTAGTGTGCAACATAACTCAAAAAGTTCTGGACAGATTTGGATGAAATTTTCAGGGTTTGTTGGAAATGGGATAAGGAAGAAATGATTAAATTTTGGTGGTGATCGGGGGGGGGCACTGATCGTTACTGTGCGACATAACTCAAAAAGTTCTGGACAGATTTGGATGAAATTTTCAGGGTTTGTTGGAAATGGGATAAGGAAGAAATGATTAAATTTTGGTGGTGATCGGGGGTGGGGGGGCCACTGATCAGCCTTGGTGGAGGTCTGCGCTCTCCGAGTGCTTCTAGTTTAGTAATGTTAAATTAATAACACTGTTACTGAAACAGATCGTTGAAACTGATCCATGTTGATCAGCGCCTTGTTCCAAAAACAGTGGAATATTGAGGCATATTTAAAACAATAGTCAACCAGGGGTTAAAGTGTTGTGGGTTTTCTAAGGCAGTGAAAGTGTAATTCTGAGATGAGCTGCTGGAGGTCCTGACCCTCTTTCCAAACGCTCGGCTTTTCCTCTGGGGGTTCCGTGCTAAGGGCTGCAAACACAGATTTCCCCAGGTTGCGTAACCACAGATTTCCTCATGGGAAATGAAGGTTTATGGCCCTGAAATGTATCAAGTTCAGCTGTGTGTTCCCCCTCCCCCGGCAGGGCCTCCCCTTCGCCTCCTGCTAGCCCAAGACCACCTCTCCTCATCGCACGAGACTCCCCAGCCTCCCTCCCTGTTCATCCTCACCCGCCTTACAGACTTTCTAATCCCCCCCCCCATTTGTCTGGTTTTCCTGGAGCGTTCCTGCAGCCTCTGTCAGACTTTCTTCATGTGCGGACTTTTCCTCGTCTGCATGACGCTGTTTATAATATGGGAAACATGTGGTTCCTGTGTTCATGCTGTGACACAAATGCAAATATTACACTGCTGTTCTAACCTCCTTAGACCCAACTATGGGTTTTCTGTCCACATTTGTGGACAAGAGTTTCACAGCTTTATACAAAAACATAAAGAAAAGAAAACTGTCCACCACAAAGGACATTCCATAAAAAATTTAAAAACTGCATCTGAAAAAACTGTTGTATCATGATGTTTCCAATATAGGCACTTATTTAATAAAAAACAAAAAAGCTGGTACTTTGCTGACATTTCCTGGGTCTCAGGAGGTTAATTCAAGGTTTGTTTGTTTTTTCTTAATTCAAGATTTTCTTTTTTCTTAATCTAGGTTTGTTTTTTTGTGTAATTCAAGATTTTTTTTTTTTATTTTTTCTTATTTTTATTTTTTTTTGCTCAATTCAAGATTTTTCAGCTTAATTCAAGATTTATTTATTTAATTTTTTTTTTTTTTTTTGCTTAATTCAAGATTTTTTTGCTCAGTTCAACCAAAAAAAATCTGCCAATGGAACAAGTGAAAATTATCTTGTTCAGATTTGTTGAAATCAGATTTTCCAGATCTATTGTCTATAAATCAGTTCTTATATCTCACTGAAAAGTTCCTCTTTAGGTGATTCTCTCTGATTTTAAATGTGATGAGATATAAATTGAATGAATGAATCAATGAATAATCTATCATTTTTTATCGATTTAACCTTTATTTAACCAGGAAAAAAAGCTCAGTGAGACTGCAGATGGAAAGGAGCCTTAGGCTAATTCTGGCATATTTACATGTTCATTAATATGCACTGTGCCTTTAAGTAAATAATAAATAAATTAATAATAAATAAAAATCTCTTTTTCAGGAGTGTCGTGGACAAGACAGCAGCAGCAAAAGGTACACAGAATAGAAATCACAGCCATACATCACAAAAATATACTAAAAACTAAACACTAAAACTACACATAAAACACTAAAATAAGAGCATATGTATAAAACACCATCAATAATTTAAAAGCAGCATTTGATGGTGACATTATTTTTTGGTGGCACAGTATCCAAGTCAGTTTTCAGCTGCACTATAACCACATATCACCACTAGGATACACCAAAGTACATGCACCACTATTTTAAATATGAATTTAAATTAAAATAAAAATACACAGTATGTGTTTTCAGTCATGTATTTTATATGTTACACTTAATTCTCATTTTGTCCACATTTTATTATTAAATCCTTATTATGTTATTTCACTTTCGATCATATTGGTCTGTAGGTGGAATCTGAACTAAAACGTCTTTGATTGTTCATATCAGTGTCATTTTTGGACCCTTCAGAGGGCTGCTTTTGGCCTGTTTGACACCTGTGGTTTTGAATGACTTTGAATGTATTTAAATAAACCAGTCCCTTCAGTTTTATCTCCTTCTGTGAGTTGTTCCAGGCAGTGGGAGCAGATCATTTTAGAGCTTTCTGTTCCAGTTTTGTTCTGACTTTTGGAACTCGTAGAGATAACAGATCCTGTTCTGGATCAATGTTATGGACTCATCTCCTCATCTCCACCAGTTCACAGCTGTAAATCAAAGCAAAGTCTAGACCGAGGGTGTCACACTCATTTAAATTCAGGGGCCACATACACCCTAATATTTAATAAATTGGGCCAGACCAGTAAAATAATACAAATAATAGGATAACAACTTATAAATAATGTCAACTCCAAAGTTTTTCTGTTTTTGAGTGAAAAAAAGTCAAATTCCATTATGAAAATGTTTACATCTACAAACAGTACTTGAACATAACATGATCAAATATGAACAACCTGTAAATTCTTTTAAAAAAATAAGCGCAATTTTAACAATATTACACCTTAGTTTATAATTTGTACATGTGTATTATAACTTACAGATTACAGTGGATCTAGTAACAGGCAGAATATTAGTAAAATTAGAGAACTGTTAAGACATTTCAGGTTGTGTTCATTTTTTTAATAAAAGGCTACTCTGTAAATGTAAACATTTTTGTGTAATTTTAACTTTTTAAAAACTGAAACAGAAAAATTTGCAGTTTTCTTTATTATAGGTTATTATGATAGTATTTTACTGGTCTGACCCATTTTAGATTGAACTTACCTAAAATTATTTTAATATCCTTGATTTTTAATATCTTCAGTTAGGGCTGCACGATTGTGGCAAAAAATAAAATCCCGATTTTTTTTCCTCTAAAAACTCAATTTTTGATTTCAATTTTTGGATTCAACTACAAAAGACAACAGAAGTCAGCTAGTCATTTTCGTGAGCAGCCCACAATGCAAGACACTGCTCTGACCTCAAATCTGTGATGGTATCATGTGATGGGCCCACAGAAGTTGTTTTTTTTTTTTTTCCATTAAATCTTTATTGAAATAAAGTAGAGTATACAAACAATGTATACAACAAGAAAATAACATAAGTTTGCCAGGGGGAATCCACTACAATACAATGTCCAAATCAGAGCAAATACTGATGGTTTTAGAGCCTTTTTGTTTCCAGATTTATCTAACAACTTTAAATAAAGTTCAACATCTGTCAAAAAATAAATATTTGGTTTTGTGTTACAGAACTTACATTTGTGAATGAAAAATTTAGCAAGTAAGAGAACTAAATTAATTATTTAACTCTTTCGGTGCCAGACAGTTAAGGGGCTAATAAGCCTTAAAAGTGCCACAGAATTTGGCCGTTTTTCAGTATTTCGCGTCGTTTTTATACTATTTGAAGAATCCTGCAGGAAACCGCTCGGTAACATCCGACCGATTGCTGATTAGATTCAAAACGCACCGGACGCAGCCGATTCATTATTGATCGTAATTTGCATAATTTATTCGGTCGCGTGACCTCAAATTCCCGTCTGATTGGTCTCAAAAGGGGGACACAGAAAGAACGTCATCGAAATGTGAGAAAGAAATGGGGGTGGATGGTTTGTTTGTATACAAATATGGCGTGTTCTCCAAAGCCGATCTGATCGGCCCGTGGCACTTTAAAGGTTGTATTCGTAAAGCCGATTTAATCGGCCCATGGCATTGAAAGAGTTAAAAAAAAAAAAAAAAAGTTTATTTTTTTCCTTTTTTTTTTTTTTTTCCCTTTTCTTGTCCAGCATCCTAACAGCAGAATGGTAGTCTGGCTGCCTTTTGGTGCTGAACAAATTTGCTTTGCCAAGGGTAACTTCATAAAGTATATGAAGCTCCCCTTGATATTCTGCTGTGTTTATTATGCGTTTTGTTGAACCACATTTCGATGCCGGACCTGACCTCGGGGGGGGGTGAAGGGGAGAGAGCAAGAGAGAAGAAGGTGGCAAAGACCCTCACAAGGAAGTATCAACAATACAAACAGTAACAATCATGGTGATAATTATAATGGTAACAGTAACTACAACCAGAACTGAGTAAACTGGGCAGAAGAAAGAGAAAACAAAACAAAATAAAACTACAAAAAAATACAATAACATACATAAGACCTATTAAATGATGAATATGAGAAAAGAAAGCATGAACAAAATATCGTATACCACGTTCACACAAATAATACCAGAAACAAATCCACACAACATCAGTTGTTCACATTCATCTGCTGTGACAGAGTGAACCAGGCAACCAGACTGAGGTGAAGAACACACACATGCAACCGCACTCCCTCCAAGGATCAGGGACCGACCAAGAGGGCCCCAAGGCCCGGCCATCCAGCAGACACCACAGAGAGGGGGGATCCAGCCCACCCCCCCCCCGAGAGGCAACAGTGTGCCCGCCCCGAAGATGGTCGAGGGAGGCCCCCCACCAGCACAGGCCCCAGGAGGCCAGGGACGCCAGCCACCACCCCCCCGCCGGGGGCCGGCCACCCAGGGGCAGGCAAGGCGCCGGCCCCCGAGGCCCAGGAGCCACCCATATCCCCGGGCAGGGGTCCCACCCAGCACACCGGGCAGCCAGGCCGGCCCAGACCGCCACTCGCTGCAGGCCAGTGCGCACCCCGATGCCACAGCCAAGCGCCCTGGGGGCCCGGAGGCCCACCTCCCCATCCCACCAAGCCCAACCCCCAAACCCCACACACACCCCAGTCCCTCACTCACCCGCACAAGCATATGCACACACACACCCACTGACTCCCAGACATACACACCACCCATCCCACATGTTCGACCATTCACACACACACCCACACATACACACACCCACCCACAAACACCTCCACCCATGCCCAGACACCCACCTACCCACATGCACGCCCACACGTACACATCTACATGTACACACATACCCACACATGTACCCACATCCATCAACAGCCCCTCCCACCCACCTGCACACACCAGACACGTGTATCCGGAGTGCCGCTCCCCCCAGCAGCGAGCAGCACCACTGTGAGTCCCCCCAAGGCGCGGCACCCGAGCGCAGCCCCAGCACCAACCGCAGCCCAGGGCGGCAACACCAGCCGCCAGGAACCCCACCGCGGTCCACCACCCCACCAGCAACCGCCACACCCCCGATGCCCGCATACATACATCTTTCCCGGTCCCAACACGACCTGCGGCGGGCAAGAGAGCGGCTAGCCCAGCGCCGCCCCCCCCCCCCGACCACAGTTCCCATGCGCACACATCCTTCATCCGAGGGCGGTAACCCCCCAGCAATGCAGCCAGGTGAGCCCCAAGCCAATGTTCCAGCCCCCCCCCCCGGGGCCTCCCGCCCCAGACGGCGTCCAGGAAACAGGGGTGTGGGAAGACCCCCCACTTTTCCTTTTTGGGGTATCTGGGCCCAGAAGTGATACCAATGTAAGTCAGTGACAGGCATCAGTTGTGCATGCGTGGACCACGCAATATGAGTGATCCCCATGTGGTTCTATTTAAATTGGGGAATCCGTGCGTGGAAGAGACCGACCCCGGACACGCTGGAGGGATTATATCCCCGGAGCTGGTGGATGTGTGTGGGCAGAGGGCTGTCTGGGCTCCTCTGCTGAGGCTGCTGACCCCGTGACCCGGACCCGGATTGGAAGAAGACAAGTACGGTACAGATCCGGGACAACATAAGATGAGTGATCCCCATGCAGCTATATTTCAACTGCAGGATCCGTACGTGAAGCCTTGGCTTTCATCGCTATAAGTACTGCAGGCTCATTAACAGATTTAACGTCTGTGGTTAAAACACAGACTTCTGTGAAAGACCGTTCTCACAGACAGGAGGAAGAGCCTATGATAGTCCACAGGCGCATGGCTGGGAGGCACGAGAAAGCTGAAATCAATTTGATGATTTCCCTTTTTTAAAAATTGTCCTAATTAAAAAATCTGATTTCGATTTAAAATTGATTAATTGTGCAGCCCTATCTTCAGTGTAATTTCAGTGTAACTTTTGCATTTCACAAATTCATCCCAGGGGCCGGATTGGACCCCTTGGTGGGCCGGTTTTGGCCCCCGGGCCACATGTTTGACACCTGTGGTCTAGTTGACAAAAACTGCAAAACCGATCATATTCTCATCTCATTGCCCTTTTGTTGAACTTATATTCATGTGAAATATTAAATTGACCTGAGCTGACTTTATTTGTGAGCTATTACCAGTTTTAATTATTAATAATCAATAACATAAACCTTGCTGACGAGCTGTGTAAACTGTTTCTTCTGTCCGTACTGTGATGAAATCTCAAATCTGTATTAGCTATAAGTAACTTATGTAATTACTGCCAGGAATACAGGCCTGTTTGATAACTTTAATATGCAGCAGATGAAGAGAAAGTGAACGGGAACCCTATGTTTTGAAAAAGGAAGTCTTGGGGAAAAAAATGTAAAAATGATTTGTTTTTCAGAAGCTTTTTATTCAACAGAATCTGTGGGTTTTGGAACACCTTGTAAGTATAATTCATGTGTCTGGCGTGTCTGCACTGCGTCTTTTTTTTTTTTCTTCTTGGAAGAACCGCCGCTCCATCCACGTCTGTGACAGTTCTCTCTCATGTTCATTGGCTTCAGCCTCTCCATGTCCTGCTGGGAATACACAGCCTTGAGTCTGAAACCTGTTTACATTTGGAGCATGTTACAAATTATCTGCTAAGACTAACTTTGCGTGACTTGGCAGAAGCCTTCACCTTGCTCAGATGTTGTTTGGGTCAAATGTATTTCAGGGGTTTGCTCTCTCAATTTGACTGTCTTTATCTGACAGGGGGTTCTCCAAGCCAGATGTGAACCCAGGCAAAAGGTAAAGGGTGTGTGTGTACGTGTGTGTGCATGTTTGCGTGTGTGTTTGTGTGTGTGCGTGTGTGTGCATGCATGTGCGTGCGTGTGCATGTGTGTGTATGTGCGTGTGTGTGTTTGTGCACGTGTGTGTGTGCCTTTTTCTGCTGTGACATCACTACTCAACACCATTTTGACATATTATCATTGTCCATCACAAATTAATCTGATTTATTTTTCTTTCTTTTTTTAAATCTTTGAATTGCATTACCACATCTCAACGTCCCTTCTCAAATTGAGTGATCTTAATTGTGCAGATCATGTGTCTAACATTATCCAGGAACAGCAAATGTTTCTTGTCAATGTGTATTCAATCTTATTAAAGACAACACAACAGATTCGATCATCTGTTTAATATCCCAGAAGGCTGCAGTAATATTTGAAAGTAGTTGCTTAATGCTTAAAACGTCTTCCCTTCTGCAAATGACACAGAGCCTGAACGACTGTTATTTTGTCAAAGGAACGCAAACAATAGTTGAGAACTAACACATTAGATCAGGGCTCTCATGTTCTTTCAGGTTCCACATTCAGCCTGATTTGATCTGCAGTGGGCCGGACCAGTAAAATAATAACAGAATAACCAGTGGCGGCTGCTCGTCTTTCAGAGAGGGGAAGTTATTTGAACATAAGTTCGGCCCTTCGTTCCTTGTGATTTGTGTATTTACAGTGCAAGAAATGAACAAGTAATTTCGTAGTGGTTTCTCTCTCGATTTCACAGCAGAATGCACAACGGTATTTAACTGAACTGTGTCAGTGAAGGAGTAGATCTCAAAATAGCTGTCAGTCAAACGGGATTCAGCCTTTCGACTGATCCTCCAATCAGCATGTGGAAGCTCAGCGTCCAGCCCCACCGTTCTCCGTCCACAGCTCCATTCACCCCCAGAGACGCAGAGCGTCCGGGGGCGGGACAACATGGTGGCATTTATCCAATTACCGTCCAGTTTGGAGGCAATGAAAAAAACTGTTCCACTCAGTCCCATTGAAGTGCATGGACACTGAGTGTCTACGGACAAATGCACTGAGCAGAGATCGACTGAGAAAACAGCGCAACGGGAATGGATGAAAAGTGAACAACATCAAGTCCAATGATTTGTGATAAAGCTGATTCTGAACGAACTCATCTGTGAGATGAACGTGTTCTAACACATTTGTAGTCAATGAAATGTCAACACAACCGTACATATTTGACCATTTAATTTTCATAATTTTAGGAGAAGTTGTGCTTCCCTTGCAGTCTGTGAGAAATCACCTCTGATAATAGCCTATAAATAATGACAACTCCAAATTTTTGTCTTTGTTTTACTGCAAAATGGACCTCATTAAATTATGAAAATACTTGCTTTTATAAACTATCCAAACAAAAAAGATGTGAATAACCTGAAAAAACTGAAATTTTTAAAGAAAAATAAATGCAGTTTTAACAATATTCTGCCTCAACTTATCATTTCTACATGTGCATTATGGATCAGATCTACAAAGACACTAAACACTGAGGAACAGGCAGAAAATACATCAAATTGTGCTGAATTTTCTTTAGACATTTCAGGTTCATATTTGTTCAGGTTATTCACATTTTATTGTTACAGGATAGTTTGTAAATGTAAATGTTTTCATAATTTAATGTTATTTTTTGCACTAAAACAAAGACAAAAAATTGAAGTTGTCATTATTTATAGGCATAATGTGATTTTTTTTTTTTTTTTTCACATCAAACCGAGAAGAAAATATGGAGTCATTAGTTTTTGGAGGATATTTTACTGTAGATCATATTGGTGGAATATGTGGAACCTGTACTAAAATGAATCTGTGGAATTTTTGCACTTTGCAAATTCATCCCACCGGCCCGTTGGAACTGTTGGCGGGACGCAATTGGCCCCTGGGCTGAATGTTTGAGACCCCTGCATTAGACTCAGTAGTTTTTGGAAGCCCCCTTTTTGTCCGTTCATTGCTAAGTATTTATCATTTTAACATTTAACCCATTGTAAACTGTCATATATTTCTGTTTAATAAGAGACTGTACAGCTGAAATACTTAAAAAAAAAAAAAAAAAAAACCCACAACAGAGTACGTTGTAGTTTTGACCAGTTTGGGTCGGTAATAAATCAGATTTCATTGTGTATTCCCTGGAAACCCAACCATTTCTTAGAAATGTCTCCATTATTACCCATCAATTACAGCTGTCCAGGGTTTACCCAGTATTTTAGAACACGTGCTATGACAGGTAAATATTTACAACCTCCAACAATATAATTCCATAGTTTCTAGGGTACGTCTAATAAACCCTTTTTATGGAGGGTTTAGTCACGAACAATAGTGATATAAGAAAAAGGAATTTGTTGGAGGGTGTATTTACCAAGGTCATAATAGTTTTGGATTTTTCATTCTAGTTTAGTTTTATTTAGCTCTGACTTTTTTTTCTCTATTTCAGTTAGTTTTTGCTAGTTTTTATTAGTTTTTGCTAGTTTTTATTAGTTTTTTTTCTAAATGCTTAGTTTTACAGGATGGGGAAGCAAAATTTACAATGTACATTTAGTTGTTTTTTCTCAGCAGGCACTGCGTCAATTGTTTTGAAACCAAACATATATTGATGTCATAATCATACCTAACACTATTATCCATACCTTTTCAGAAACTTTTGGCCATATGAGTAATCAGGAAAGCAAACGTCAAAGAGTGTGTGATTTGCTGAATGCACTCGTCACACCAAAGGAGATTTCAAAAATAGTTGGAGTGTCCATAAAGACTGTTTATAATGGAAAGAAGAGAATGACTATGAGCAAAACTATTACGAAAAAGTCTGGAAGATACTATTAAAGAAGAATGGGAGAAGTTGTCACCCGAATATTTGAGGAACACTTACACAAGTTTCAGGAAGTGTGTTAAAGCAGTTATTGAGAAAGAAGGAGGACACAGAATACAAACATTTTCTATTATGTACATTTTCTTGTGGCAAATAAATTCTCATGACTTTCAATAAACTAATTGGTCATACACTGTCTTTCAATCCCTGCCTCAAAATATTGTAAATTTTGCTTCCTCACCCTGTAGTTTAGTTTTAGTATTAATTTTAGTTTTGTCGTATTCAAATAAATCCCAAACAGGACTCTGCTGCTTTCTCCCAACTTTAGTCTCCATGCTTCCGGGTAGAGTGGGGACCAGAAGATGACCTGAAACCACAAGTGACGGACCGTCAAGTGTCGTATGGTGCTGCTAGCTAAAATTGCTAGAGCAAAATAAAGAACCTGAGTAGATAAAATGATAAACTAGTGACTGAACGTCGTAGTTTCTGTTGTAAAGAACAGTTTTTGTGAGTGACTCTGATATATAATAGTTGATTAATGAATAATCCAGAGGCACTCAAATGTTTTATGTAAATACAACCAATAATAAACAACAATGTATTCATAAATGAAAGCTATTTTATATTTAGATTCACATTCAGAGCTTGGATTGAGGATGAAATGTGCAGATCATGTCATTAGATGTATAAACAAACGGTTATTCTCATTTGTAATTTCTTCTAATATTTCAAATCTTTAAAAGGAAATTTCATGATTTTGATTTATAGCATTTATCAGTGGTTTCCAAAAGTTTTCAACTCAAGACCCAGACATTCAGTTTTATGTCTCCACACGATCCAAATTTAGAAGAAAAAAAAAGGAACAGTCTGCCATAATTTCTAATGTCTTTTTACTGCATCTTATCAAATTGATTATGAATTATATACAGTCTTTCATCTTGTTGTGACTTTTACATCAGTATCATCTTGTGTTTTTTTTTTTACTTACATTTAGTCTCGTTGCTTATTTTACATCACTTTCATCTTGTTACATCTGTTTTGTTTTATTTTCTTGTTAGGTCTTTTACATTGTTTTTATTTTGCTCCAACGTATGTGTGTGTGTGTGTGTGTGTGTGTATATATTTATATATGTATATATGTGTGTGTGTGTGTGTGTGTGTATATATATATATATATATATATATATATATATATATATATATATATTCTCTTTTTATCTTGTGAATATAAAACTATATTATGGTATCAGTCATTATTGTTTTGCAGTGTTGGGCAGTAGCGTCGCTACTTGTAGCGAAGCTAATAACTTACTACAATTCTACAATAGCTTGGTGGTACCATCAGTGGCGCAGAAAGGGTTCCTTGGGGCCCCAAGCAATGTATATATATATATATACATATATATACATATATATATATATATATATATATATATAAATGCATAGCACCCAACCTGCATGCATTATCTCACTCTGACAGAGACAGACAGGTGAGGGAGGGGCAATTTGGACTCAGAAGGCCCCTTCAGAGAATTTGAGACAGCTAGATTTACTGCAACTTCTCACTGCTGCTATGTAGTGAACTTATTCTTTAGACTGTTTGTGTCAAGTCTGTTGGTCCTTTGGGGGCCCCTGCTGGCTTAGGGGCCCCAAGCAGCTGCCTACCTTGCCTAATGGCAAGCTGCATCACTGGGTACCATCACTAATTCCTGAATCAAGTAACGTTTCAGTAGCTTAACTCTTTTATTTATCAAATATAGCGTGGCAACAACCACAGAAGCTATTTTTATATACAGTGGAGAAGCAGTTTGTAGTCTACAAAAATTAAATTATATAATGCACAACACACGCACTCAAGATTGTTCGGAACGGGGGCACACACTCTGTCTGCACAGAACTCACTACAAACCAGGCTTTTAACCCGGAGTGGGCGTGGTTTACTGGAACATTGTCGTGCACATTCTTGGAAGTGCCCGCGCTTTGTAGATGGCGCAGCAGAATCTGGGCAGTGGTGGAGCTTTCCCCCACTTCCTTACTGATGTTCCCCTACCTCCTGCCGTGTCATTGCTGTCAGTACCAGTGAGCGGACCAGGTGTGTCATGTGGGGCTGAGTTTCCATGGAGGAGTTGGAAATGAGACCTGCACCACGCACCTGGTACCACCCTGGAGCACCTGTCAGATGACAGTGTTCACTTCAGTGCAGAGGGAAACGGTGTTCTGCTGAACATTGGATGGTTGTTGGCTGAGGTGTGTGGACGATGATCACTACAGAGGCTCTGTTCAGAGCCACCAAACCCATAGTAAAGAGCACTACAGCCGGTTCCCCTCTGTTTCTGTGGTTCATGGCTGTGACACAAGCACCAAAGGAACCAGTTTGTCAGTGGTGAAGTAGTCCAGAAAAACGCTCTGTTTTTGACACAGTGACATGTAAGACTACTCTGTTTAGTTTACCCAAAAATCCATCAGTAGTATTTGGTCACTATTACAAAATTATCATGACTTGATTAGGAGCAGTTTGTAGGTAATAGGGGAGAGTGGGGTGATTTGTGCCAGGGGGAAGTAGTGCCACCCCTTGTTTCTAGAAAACCATAAAAGAAAATGGTCATGTGACCAAGAGCCATCCATTTTACTCATCCTGCAAAGAAGAGACACATGGCGTGAGAGGTTAGCACATTTCTGCTCAAAAAACAGGTTTTTGCCTTTCAAAGTAAAATTTCTATGATCAAGGTTTTTTGATTCTTGTAGTTGAACAATTATTGACAAGTTTAAAAACATTTCACGTGTTTTAGTGCTTTATTAGGCTACACAAGTCTAAATGTGATACGCATGATGTTAGCTCTAAACTGCTGAATCATGCTAGTTTTTCAAAATGGTGGGGCTGGGGTGATTTGTGCCAAAGGGCCTGGGTTCAGTTGTGCCAATGGCACAAATCACCACTTATGATTATTTTCAACATATTATTTTATAGTAATTGTGTATTGAATTGGTGGTGCAGTGGATAGCACTCGTGCGTCACAGCACGAAGGTCCTGGGTTCAATTCCAACACCATTTGATATGTGGAGTTTGCATGTTCTCCCCGTGTCTGTGTGGGTTCTCTCCTGGTACTCGGGCTTCCTCCAACCATCCAAACACAAGCACTGATAGGTTAATGGGTTAACCTAAACTGTCCATAGGTGTGAGTGTGATTGGTTGTTTGTCTCTGTATGTCAGCCCTGTGATGAAATGGAGACATGTCCAGGGTGTACCTGGCCTTCACCCATAGGTAGCTGGGATAGGCTCCAGTGACCCCTGTGACCCTAGTGAGGATAAAGCAGGTTCAGAAAATGAATGAATGTATATTGTACGCTTACATTTTATCACTAAAACTATATGACATTCTTAATTTTAGACCAAAACCCATCATGCCATGCACTTATAAACAGAAGGCATACAGGGCTGCAGCATCGACAAGTGGGATGTTAAGTAGTAGTCCGGATCGAGACCGATCAATTAGAGCCTTTGTGGTCACAGGACATTATTATAGCCCTTTTTGAAAAAAATGTGGATCCCCATAATGTATGCTATTTGCTTGACATAGGCATTGAATTATACGATCACATAATGGTGTTTTTCTGGAGGGACTGATTTTTTAAGCACGGCTCCAACATGTTTTTAACATTCATGGCTTTCACAAAAGTTAGACAGAACAGGCCATTTCAAGGCTATTAGAGCCTTTGTGTTCATAGATCATTATTATCACTGCAGGAAAAAACATTTTCAAATGTTTCATGCTGGTAAAGTGGCTCGAGCGTTGATTTTCTCTTACGTGCCAACATATGTTGAATGGAGTTTAAAATAGTACGTAGCCATTAGTGTGCTTAATTATGCATTGAATTATGTGATTGCACAGTCACATTTTTCTGAAGGCGACCGAGTTTTTCTTCTTTCTTCTTCTTTCATGGCAGAGTAACTGGTAGTTTAACTCACTACATTTTCCAAGTAGCTTGCCCAACACTTGTTTTGTATCCCAGACCCCTATTAGAAAAAAAACAACACTTGAATTCAGTGTGTCCACATACTTTTGTCCATTTGTGTCTGAGTTTGGCAGTTCTGCTGTGAGGCTAACGACATGTGTTTTTTATGTTTTCATCTTGTATTTTTATGACTGATTCTTCTCCTTTACATTTCACACGACTTCAGCTTTTATAAACTCCTAACGACGACGCTACTAAATCAGGAAAATGACTTCACATGTCACATTTCAGATTATTATCATGTATTTCACTGAAACCCAATAAAAACACCTCTAACTTTAGGAAAGGTGGGTGCATATGATCGTCTGAAGAAGAGATGCTACATAACATACACATTGACTATGTTCATTTTGTATTTTAATCTAGATGTCTTTTCAGCAGCAGCAGAATATTTCAAAATCACACCTCAATAGTGAAGAAGGAGTCAGGGAGCAGCTACAAGGCATCCAACATGCATCCTGTGGTCGACAGTGCACGAAGGACAGACAGGTGAAAGCAACACCGTACCAGCAAACCCACCTCATCCCACTGGACTCGTTTCTAACTCTGCCTTTTTTTTTAACCTTTGTGAAAGTCAAGTCCAGCTTGCTTCATCATATCTAAATCAAGACAAATCTCTAAAACTGGACCCGTGTGGAGATCAAACAGACCTCCACATCTGGCTGGGTGTAGATCAGGGCTCTCAAACATGCGTCCCGGGGGCCAAATGTGGGCCACCAAACAGTTCCAGTCTGGCCCATGGGATGAATTTGCAAAGTGCAAAAAATTCCACATACTCATTTTAGTTCAGGTTCCACATACAGACCAATATGATCTACAGTCAAATGTCCTACAAAAAATAATGACTCTATATTTTCTTCTCGGTTTAATGTGAAAAAAATATCACATTATGTCTATAAATAATGCCAACTTCAAATTTTTGTCTTTGTTTTAGTGTAAAAAATATTAAATTATGAAAATATTTACATTTACAAACTATCCTGGAACAATAAAATGTGAATAACCTGAACAAATATGAACAACCTGAAATGTCTAAAGAAAATTAAGCACAATTTGAACTATTTTCTGCCTGTTACTAATAGGGGTGTAAGAAAAATATTTTTCTGCAATATATCACGATATTTCATTTCACAATACTGTATCAATATTAAAAAGTACTGTATCGATATTTTTAGGTATTTATTCAAATCTAGATTTTGTGGAGGTTCATTTTTTGTTTTTCTTTTTTTATATTTTATTTATTATTATTTTGAACTTTTATTAAATGTTAGTTCCTTCGTTGGGATTGAACAAAAATACTGTTCTGATGTTAGTTCTGAACTAATAGAATATGAACATTTGAACAGGATCTTAAACTGTAATGTCTGTAAAAATATAATTTCAGTTTCAACACAGGAACATTTTGTGATATAGGATTAGATCCTGTTCTGATCAAATAAAAATGTGTTTAGTATTTGTGCAGATTTATGGTGTAATTCAATTCTTCAAGGAAATAATCATTTAAAAAAAAAAAAAAAAAGACAGAAAAAATTGCCTTTTTAACAGTATCATAATATATTGTGATATATCGTGTTGTGATTCTAGTATTGTGATTTGTATCATATTGCCAGATTCTTGCCGATACACACCACGAGTTATTAAGTGTTTAGTGTCTTTGTAGATCTGATCCATAATGCACATGTAGAAATGATAAGTTGAGGCAGAATATTATTAAAATTGCACTTATTTTTCTGAAGAAATTTCAGTTTTTCAGGTTATTCACATTTTTTTTGTTTGGATAGTTTATAAAAGTCAGTATTTTCATAATTTAATGACTTTTTTTTTTTTGCACTAAAACGAAGACAAAAATTTGCAGTTGTCATTATTTATCGATTATTCTTTTATTATTTTACTGGTTGAGCCCACTGGAGATCAAATCGGGCTGAATGTGGAACCTGAAAGAAAATGAGTTTGAGAGCCTTGGTGTAGATCATCTTTGGAAAAATATACAGTCCTGACTGTGCATAATATATTTGACTGTTTTATAAGAAAACATTTAGTTGCTTTACAAGGAAATATAATATTTTACTCAAAAATAACAACAACATGGAGTAGACTTGTGGTTTTACAGTTGAAGACATTCCAAACATTTCTCATTGTATCTGTTGTTTTCGCATTATGAAAATGACAAGACATTACAAAAGATAACAAAACTAATCTACGACTTTAAGAGAGTGGACTGTGATGTGTCAGTTAAGAGTTTATACGTGATGGTTTATAGTCGAATATGTGATTGAAATCATACAGAATGTTCTGTTCTCTCAGTCCACCCTCCTGTCCTCCTCTCGACATTTCATGGGGATGAAGTGCGATGCTACGTGCTCTCTCCTGGTCTTCTTCCCTCGCATCGGCCTCCCCTTCTGAGACAGAGCGATGAACATTTCTTTGCCGTTTTTAGTCCACTTTACTGAGGAGTAAGCGTTGAAGTAGTTTTCTAGGAAAACCTCCTTGAAGTTGCAGTTTTCATTGTAGATCCTCTGTAAAGGTGGACACAGACGCCGGGGTTAAGGACACACATCAGTTCTTGGATAGATACACATTTTACAACAGAGTTTGATCCATTGTTTACATTTTAGAACAGGGGTCTCAAACATGCGGCCCGCTAAAGGTTCCAATCTGGCCCCTGGGATGAATTTGCAAAATGCAACAAGAAAAGCACTCGGAGAGCGCAGACCACTGCCAAGACAGATCTGTCGTCGTCCTCCACCCACCCCCAATCACCACCAAAATTTAATCATTTCTTCCTTGTGCTAGTATCAACATTTCCTGAAAATTTCATGAAAATCCGTCCATAACTTTTTGAGTTATCTTGCTAACAAACAAACATGCACGCACGCACACAAAGCAAAGCGATCACAATACATCCTGGCGGAGGTAAAAATTCCACAGTCAAGGCTGTGGAACTCATTTTAGTTCAGGTTCCACATGCAGACCAATATGATCGACAGTAAAATAATAACAGCAGAATAACCGACAAAAAAGAATGACTGCATATTTTCTTCTCGGTTTGATGTGGAAAAAAATATTACGTCTGTAAATAATGACAACTTCAAACATTTGTCTTTGTTTTAGTGCAAAAAAAACATTAAATTATGAAAATATTTCAATTAAGTAAAAAATCTTGAATGAAGTAAAAAAAAAAAAAAATCTTCAATTAAGTAAAAAAAATCTTGAATTAAGCCAAAAAAAATCTTCAGTTAAGTAAAAAAAATCTTGAATTAAGCTAAAAAAAAAAAAAAAATTAGCAAAAATCTTGAATTAAGTAAAAAATCTTGTCACGTTCCTCTTTTTGTAAATCGTTCAGACTTGTGTTTGAGTTTGTGAATTTGCATCGTTTCTGTACCTGCAGCTGTTTTCTCTAACTGAGACGCATTGGGCCGCTGCAGTGTGTTTGGCCCTTGTCAGCCACCATAACTGATTGATGAGTTAGTGTTAGTTTTCAAACTTATTTGAAGTAAGAACAATGACTAGCAGCTTGCAATAGCAGTAGTGAATGAAGAAAATGAAGTACATTTATAAACATGAAATATTTAAAGAAGAAAAAATCAAAAGAATAAGAAACAAGGTGCAGATGGTTGGAGTATTGCATCAAAACACAAACTAGAAACATCAATTTGGGAAAAGACAGAAAAGATTCTTCACATGTGATTAAATTCATAGACTAAAATGAGCCTAACAGAGGATTTTAAAGGCTGATAAGACCTTAATGTGAAGCAGAAATGTGTGACATGTGCCTTTTTATTACAAATTGTCGAACTGAACGTCTAAATACCTGCATCAAACTGAAAGTAATTAACAAATGTGTAACTAAGCATCATACCACAGAGTTTTGTATCTGTTATTTTCCTCTTTTTAGCTCTTGGTCTTTAATGGCACCAACTATTTCCAATGCTGAAAGATGATAAACTGTCCCATCAAACCAAACGGCACTTTGACTTTTCACAGTGAGATAAAATATTACCTTGCCTTGCAACTGTCCAGCCTTGTTCATGGAGATATAATACTGACTCTTCACCCCTTTGATGGCCAGGATGCCTCCCTCGGACACCGTCCTGATCTCCAGAATACCTGTCCGACAGTTACACAGTCAGTACATTTCAAGGTTATTATTGTTAACGAAAACGGACGAAATGACGAAAACTAGAACTGAAAAAACATTTTCATTAACTCAGTGATTTCCAACCTTTTTTGGCTCATGATCCCATTTTAACATCATAAATTTCTGGCAACCCCAGACATTCAAAACGGAGACTTTTTTTTTTTTTTTGCTAAAATGTATTTGTTTTTGATCATATAATAGTGTTTTATACTATGTGGCAAATAAACATCAATTTTAGAGGACATTTAGTCTATATAATTTATATTATTATGGACATAGGCAGTAAATCCAGGTGTAGAATACTGCACAAAGGGAGAATTTTATTTTCCTTGGTCAGGATATGTACAGTCAGTCCAGCTTGGATTTAGAAGGCTGACAATTAATACTGAACAAACAAGAACTCAAACTATGAATTATGAAAGAGCTGCAGCATCTGAAACTGACCACAATGAACATTTGACAGATAAACAGAACCACAGTGCTGCAGTTTCACAACCACAGTTTGTCATGTCTTTCATGTATTGCGATTGTCTCTCTCAACTCACCATATATTTTTTGTAAAGTTTATTTATTTATTTATTTATTTATCTATTACTAAAAATATCAGGCGACCCCATTTGAATTCCAGGTGACCCCATGTGGGGTCCCGACCCCAAGGTTGAAAAACACTGCATTAACTGAAATAAATAAAAACTATAATTAAAAGAAAAAAATATAACTAACCGAAACTGTATTGTGTGCTTATAAAACTAAAACGGATAAAAATTATTGATTAAATTCCCTTCATTGTCGTCTTTTTCAGTGTCGGATTGATATGAAATCGATTTATTTCGCTCTAGCAACTTTGGCTAGCAGTACCATATGGTACTTCATGGTCTGTCACTTCTCATCACTTGTGGTTTCCAGTCGTCCTCTGGTCCCCACTCTACCTGGAAACATGGAGACTAAAGTTGGGAGAAAGCAGCAGAGTCCTGTCTGGGATTTATTTGAATACGACGGAGAAGAAGAGAAAAGATATAAAAAATTTAAAAAAAAAACCTAGAAAAAAAAATTAAAACTAATAAAAACTAGCACTTTTTTTAAAGTCAGTCCAGCTGCTTTTTGACACCTGGTTGAACTCCAAAAAGCAGTTCCACAGTCAAAAGTCAGTCAGTCAAAAAAAAGGCAAATCTCCACAACACTGGAAACAACAGTAAAAACAAAACAAAAACACAAGGAAAAATGGTGTCATAAAAAAGCCCAAACTGTTTATTTTAATAGCGAGTCGCTTTCATTCACTGCTCCCCCCATTCCATAGGCGACGGGGTTTGCACTGAGCATGCTCAGATGTCTATGGAAAGAACAAGGTCTATTCTATCAGCACATTTTCAAATTTATCCTATTGAGCAAACGGTTGAATTTTCATGAATATTTAAAATACAGACATTCAGAACACTCACCACAGACACGTCAGGAGCTAAAGGGTTGATGTTAACTATTATCACTGCTTATTTTGCATTGATAGTGTGTTTTTCTACCTCAATATTTTCTGCCCTTACCTGAAACTTGTCATGTGACCTAATGTTACCATCACATGAGTCGAGTACGAGCAGAAAGACAGATGGCTAGTGTCTGATCATATCTACAGGGGATTTTGATTATTAGTAGAATATTGGGATTCGTTACATTCTGCATTCTCTCCTTTATTGATTGACTCTTGCCTTATAGCCAATGTACCAAGGTTATTATCATTAACGAAAACTAAAGAAATGACGAAAACTAGAATTGTAAAAACATTTTCGTTAACTGAAATAAATTAAAACTATAATTAAAAGGAAAAAAATGATAACTAACTGAAATTGTATCGTGTGCTTATAAAACTAACTAAAACGGATAAAAATTATGGATAAAATTCCCTTTGTTTTCATCTTTGTCAATGTCGGATTGATATGAAATTGATTTATTTCGCTCTAGCAATTTTAGCTAGCAGTACCATACGACACTTTACGGTCCATCACTTGTGGTTTCCAGTCGTCTTCTGGTCCCCACCCTACCTGGAAACATGGAGACTAAAGTTGGAAGAAAGCAGCAGAGTCCTGTCTGGGATTTATTTGAATACAATGGAGAAGAAGAGAAAAGATACGTCAAAACTAAAATTAATATTGAAACTAAACTAAAACTAAGCATTTAGAAGAAAATGAAGACTAATAAAAACTAGCAAACCTACGGAAGCATATTGCATTCACACAAAAAATTAAATTTGGGTCTGTTTTTCCGAATTAATGAGATAATTATCGCGTAATTACGAGACAAAATAAGGTAAAAAAAAAAAAAATCGGGTCTGTTATTCTGAATTAACAAGAACCTCGGTACGTTTGGACACAGATAAACACAGTATGGAGCCTTGGGTCCCGCCCCCAGGCTCGGCTCCACATCCATCTTCATTAACAGATGGGATGGAAGTTCCTCTGCCTGCAGGCTCTCTGGTCTTTATTCACGTCTGGTTAACTGGCCTCGGTGGCCGTTACACAAACCACAGCCTGTGTCACAGCACATATGGGAGACAGATTAGGCCTCGCTCCCCTGGGAAACGGGAAAACTACCTCGTTGCACGTTCTTTGCACGCCACATTTTAGACCTGCTCTTCAAATTGACATGAGAGAAAACACACTGGTGTTGAACTGTTTTATTTGTTTTGTTAGAGCTCTGCTTTAAGCACTAGGAAACAGGAGCATAGTCCCAGATATTTGTGTCTTCTTAATCTATTCTTTTATTTTAGTCTATCAATTCAATTGTACAGCTACTTTATGTCTTTAATGTATTTTATTTATTTATTTATTTTTGGTTTTCCCCTGTAAGTCGCTTTGGAAAAAAGTGTCTGCCAACTGCATAAATGTAAATGTAAATTTAAATATTTCAATGTCACACACTGAAATGCAGGGCTGTCAAACTCATTTTACTTCAGTTCCACATTCAGCCCAATTTGATCTCCAGTGGGCCGGACCAGTAAAATAACGGGGAAAAAAGTAAAATTATATTATGACCAGGTTTACATCTACAAAGTTTCCTTAAAAATCTGAATAACATGAACAACTGGAATTGTCTTAAGAAAAACAAGTGCAATTTATCAATATTCTGCCTTGGTTTACCAGTTTATCATTTACATATGTGCATTACAATCGCACAAAACATTTAGTAACAGGCAGAATATTGGTAAAATTGCATTTTCTTTTCTCAAGACATTTCCGGTTGTTCAGATTTGTTCAGGTTATTCATGTTTTTTGTAAAAGTATAGTTTGGTAATGTAAACATTTTCAGGTAATTTTTCTTTTTCACACCAAAAAAACAAAGAGAGAATTTGGGGTTGTCATTATTTATAGATTATTCTGATAATATTTTACTGATTCTGACCCACTTGAAATCTAATTGGATTGTATGTGTCTGTATGTGGAACCTTAATTAAAATGATTTTGACACCACTGATTGTTAAAGGTGCTGGAGACTTTCATGACCAATTTTTCATCAAATCTGTCAAACCTCAGTCATATCATCAGTATCATGAATCCGTAAGTCTTTCTGTCATTACTCACCTGAATCTCTTTCATTATGGTGAACAATTTCTTAGTGCCATCCACCAGAAACAAACCCTTTGTTTACAAGCAGAGCTGCGAGGTAACTTGGGCATCTTCGGAATTTTGTCGCGACGTGCATTGTGGGAAACTTCGGTTCTCTCTGCTGTCTGGCAGCAGCAGCTGCTAAAGACACAATGCAGAAATGGCAGGAGCTCCCTTCCCTCTATGCATATTCCTCCTGCCGTTTCTGCGTTTCAGCCATTTCCACGCATGTTTCTTTCATCCATATAATATAATAGCCTTTGTTTCCCACAATGCATGTCACAACAAAATTCCTCAGATGCCTGAGTTCCCTCCCGACTCTGTTTGTAAACACATGGTTTGTTTCTGGTGGATGGCACTAAGAAACTGTTCACTGTAATGCAAAAGATCCAGGTGAGTAATGACAGACAGACTTACAGATTCATGATACTGAGGATATGACTGAGGTTTGACAGATT